>NC_048896.1:40027965-40327965 GCF_011077185.1 Oxyura jamaicensis | reverse complement strand
TTTAAGCGAAGGGCGATATTGGGGCCAGAGGACACATACTCCTCAGTGTCTCTGGATGTAATCTTTAAAATAATTTTTAGTATCTCTGCTCTCTCTCACTTCCCTTCTATCCCACCTCTAATTTTCTTCCTGTAGGATAGCGCACACTCTTTCAGAGCTGTTTGCTCTCAAAAAGTGGCAAACGTTAAAGATGGCTTCTTGAAATGACCAATCTCTTTTGTGGATCATGCAGTTTGGAAAAGGGGGAAAGAGACTGCCTGCCTCGTGTCCACCTCTTAGTGGACTCCTTCGCAACCCAGCTGGCCCCATAGCTCTTCGCTGGGATATGAAGGTTAAACAGCAAAGTTAAAGACACTAACAGCTACAGAGAGATGAGCAATGCTGAGCTGAAGCAGGCAGCCTAGCCTCTATGACAGCTTGTTTCATGGGGCCCCCAGCAGCAAGGACCTGACAGAGACAGCAGCGCCTAAACTGAAATACCAAATGCAGTCAAAACCACATTGTCATAGGAAGCAGTACTTTTGGCATTGCTGTATTTCCTCAGCCCTTGACTGACTCCAGCTCCAGTCACTACGTGCGTATATAACTAACTATATGCGGTAATAAAAAGGAAAAAAAAGTACTACTTGCCTGAGCGATTGCAGTGAAAATAGCGCCAAAGCTGTGATCTCTCTCCTGTATGTAAAATGTGTCTCCAGTGCCTTTTTATTCTGCTCTTGCTTGCTATTCCTTTCTCAAATGGATGGTAACAGATATTTCTTGTTTTGCACTAAGAAAACGTAATTTCCTTCACTTTTGTGCTGATTAGGAAATTAACAGGCAGTATAACCAAGGTTAATTGCTTTTCCCATTTAAAATACACTGCTGTTGAAAGAATTAGAGCAACAACGAGAGATCACCTATACACGTGTGCATCACAACTGTGTGCACGTGCACCCTATCAAATAAAAAAAATCCCTGGCAAATGAAATTAATGGGAAAAGCCAAATGAATAACACTTTTTTTTTTTTTTTAGAAGAAAGTTATCTAGGAAAAAGTTAAGTTTAATTGTCTTTCAGATCTGTTATGATGTAATAAATGTCTATTAATGTTAAGCTGCAAATTGGGTTTTAATGATCATTGCTATTTTTGGCTGGTGGGTGACATGTAGTTTAAATATAAAACAGATTTATGGTTTACACCGGGATGACTTTCTCGGATGACTCTCCTTGACTTAACCTCTTCACACCCCACAAGACATTTAATATAATTTTATTTCTAATAGACTTCAAGCCAATAGGATCATATTTGCTACTACTGATGTTTTCAATGAGAAATAAAATCAATGAGGTTTATGCTGAAGATAAGTGTAAGTGATTACTTAAGTATAAGTGGCTTGGAAAATATTAGGAGGGTTATATCATTCAACCAAATGATGCAAATTAAGAAACAGTCTGGATGGAAGTAAAATGTATGAAAAACTCCTGACCTTGCCATGTAGAAGAAACTGTAGAGATATACATATACATATATCTATATATTATATATATATTTTCTTTAATGTGGGCACTCAAAAACTGGTATTAGTAAGGAAGAAACTTGGAGCCATTTTTCAAAACAGGTGGTTAACATTAAGCATTCATACCTTATGGTAGGGAAAAATAAATAAATCTCTTCTTAGACCCAAAAACAATAGAGCAGCCTGGTTGCTAGGAGAAAAACAAACAGCACTCGATGTAGTCTAAGAAGAACAGGCAAGCAAGGCAAAGCCAGTCCACAGCCTGAGTGGGAAAGCCAGACAGCAACACAGAAGTGCCGTGTGTCAGAAATAGTAAGGGAGAGAGATGCATGCAGAAGAGTAAATGTGGTATCTAAATTTCTGGGTGTGGTATTTTCCAGTGAGCTACACACACACAGGAATAATAGAAAACCTAATAGACCCACACATCTGAGCAAAAAGAATTTTCAGTTCCCTGTCACTAAAGTCTGTGTAGTAATAACAGAGGCCGTTTTTTCCCACCTTTTACTATGTTAATGACTTATGTTACAAAATAGTCAACAGTCCAGTCTCTTTGATCTTTGGAGAAGAAAAAGATTTAATCATCGTACTCATGTTCTGCGCAGTTACTTTTTTATTTTTATTTATATTTTGGTAACAGAGGTCACCATCTAACCCAAAGTCTAGTTTAGAAAGGTCCTGGGCATTCTCACAGCAAAACGCATCTTTTGTCCCCCTTCCCTTTTCCTCCCTGGTATTATCCAATCAACAAAAGATGGGAGAAAAAAACACACCATCTCTTTTGCAGAAAACAGAGTTGTAAAGATAGCGGCTGTGATTTCTGTGTGTGCCATTCTACAACTCCGAAAACGAAGCTTCAGCAAGTGGACTATTTCCAGCTGACTTTGATAACAAGTGGTAAATATTCAGCACTTGTTTAATCCCTGAAGAAACAGCCCTTCCCCATGAAAGCAACCATGCCCAAAACAATCTCTGATTAAAATATTTATTTTTTTTCCAGTAATAGGCAGTTGCCTTAGCGTTATCCGTCTCCAAAGGTGCACGCTGATCCTTTGGGATCTCCCTAGGCTATTACTTCAAGACTAATGTTCAGAGACCTGCTCCAAGACTGAAGTTCAATTAGTAAACTGGATACTAAAGCTCTCATTGGACCTTCCAGAAATTAAACAACAACCCTCAGCAACCGTCTTACTGCCTTCCCGAAGATGAAGGACAAGTTTATTGCCAATAACTTATGTAGCACTGCTGCTAAACCCACCCGATGACAAAGCAAGGGCTCACCTGTGCGTGAATGTATCCCAGCGACACCCCGCACCCCTTCCTCAAACTCCAGCTGACCGACTGCACCTTCTGTGGTTCCTTTGGAGTAAGGAGCATCATACAACTAGACATTATGGTGATTTACAGCCACAAAGGGCCACTGCACTACAGCCAAAAGCCAACGCTTCTCTTGGTACTACAAAGGAAACATTTTATACCAGAAACTCTTGATGGATAAAATATTTATACAATATGGATCGCATACACTTCTCTTTTCCCTTTTGAAGTAAAACAAAGGCCAGATATTTCCAGCTGAAATTACAAGAGGGATCTTAACTAAACACAGTGGGAACTTCACCAGGAACTTCCAGTTGAAGTCTCTGTGCTTGCATGGTGCCTTGGAGTTATCAAGAGCCATGTGGTGGCCAGTTCTGCTAAACGAATGGCCCTCTAATTCTTGCAAAAGGCATTTTTAAAGGCAACATACGTCCTTGCAAAAGAGAAGAGACTAACTCTAGTTAAGCATGTATTCTTTTTAAAGAGTACTATAAAATGTCTAAACAATAAACGTTTGGGTGGGTGAAAGGCTAAAATTAATTAATTCCTTGAGTGCTTTCTTGCTGAAATTAACTGCTCGGACAATCAGGACAAACGTGCTTTTTCAGAGAGCTGTCTTGGGCAGCAGCATGAGGAACGTGAGACATTCACCCTATTTTCATGCCTCATAGCTGAGGATCAGTAACAACTGACCAGACCAGCGAATACACCTGTTGGGAAATTGGTCAAACTATAATCTGCCTGTCTTGATAAGCCACAAATTAAACACATTTCTTCATAGCCTATTATAGAGTATCAGTCTCTAAAATATTTGAGGGAAAACGGAAAGTGATTCTTACCACAGAAGGTTAATTGGGTATTGGGTAGAGTATACCGTTATTCTACAATACTTATATTTACAACACTACGTACATCTGTTAGACCAGGCCCAGAGGAAGGCCATGAAGTTGATCAGAGGGCTGGAGCACCTCTCCTATGAAGAAAGGCTGAGAGAGTTGGGGATGTTCAGCCTGGAGAAGAGAAGGCTCCAGTGTAATCTTATTGCAGCTTTTCAATACTTAGAGGGTGCTTATAAAAAAGATAGAAACTTTTTGCTGAGACAAACAAGGTGTCCATGACAGGACAAGGGTTTTAACTAAAAGAGAAGGAAATTTAGATTAGATGTTAGGAGGAAATTCTTCACTCAGAGGGTGGTGAAGGACTGGAACACGTTGCCCAGAGAAGTTTTGGATGCCCCATCCTTGGAAGCGTTCAAGACCAGGTTGGATGGGGCTTTGAGCAACCTATCTAGCAGGTGGCATCCTTTTCCATGGCAGGGCGGTTGGAACTAGATGACCTTTAAGGTCCCTTCCAACCCAAGCCTTTCTATGATTCTATATGCACAGAGCTGTAAAACGTTAACAACATGATACACAAAATAAGTTTTCTTATCCTTTTATCTTTGGTGTTCTTAGTTTTTGGAAAAAGATTTTTAAGTGAAACTTTCTACATGATTTTTTCACCAAGTAACTCCTACTTGACTACCCCTGAAATACAGATACTGAAATTAATCTTTTAGATAAATTATTGCAGGATGGGAGAGACTGTATTCAACAACAGTGGTCGCAGTTGTAGGTTGCCAAACTGAGGCAATGAACTTCTATAACATTCTGCATTTTTAAATACACATTGAACTTAAAATAATCAAGAAAATGTAAACGGGTAGCGCAGAGGCATCTGGCAAAAATCAATCACCACCAGCTACAGTCAGACTGAAATGTAATGGCAGTACCACCGGGACTCTGCAATGAACTTAATTATTCAGCTTCTATTACTTCCAAAAAACCAGCAAACAGTAACATTTCCATATACCCTAAATATAATAGCTGTAGGATTTGCACTAACACCTTTATTTATGGTGGTACATATAAACTCGGAAAGACCACTACTGATTTTAGTCTGAATGTAGTGCTTCCACCTAGAACAAGCAAGATGTCTCAGTAGTCAGGGAGAAACATTTAATTGTAAATATCACATTTGATTCCAAAGAAGAAATTAAGCACTTCTGGTAACTATAAAGGAAGATAATTAATCTGATGTACGGGCCTGTCTTTTATGATATTTTGCCAGGGACTTTATAAAAAACAAAATGTAGCTATGTTTGATATGCAAGATGAATTGCATAATGGTGTGGGGTGCATGTTGGTACTCCCTGAAATTTTCCCTGTAAGAAGCCCACATTTCTGATCCTCTGCAGGTGAGGATTTTGAAAGCACTACTCAAATGCTAGATCATCTGAGGTAACAGGCAAAATCCTGACGATTTCTCTAGGAAGCAGAATGACCAAGAGAGGTCCTTTGAAAATATCACCCTACATATAGCAAGCAGCAAGTAAAACCTTTGTTATTTAAGGTCATAACTGGAACTGCAATAAAATATTTCATTCAATTATCTGAAAAGCCATTCACGATAAACAACAAACCGACTTTTTACTACATCTTTACTTATTTACTGTAAGAAGTGTAAGCACTCTAGTTTATAAAACAAAGGGAAAACTGACCCAAAGAAATATAAATAAATAAATAAAACAACTCTAAAGGTTTTGCTAAAGCAATCACTCCTTTGTTCATTCTGTTCTCCCTATAAGGGAGATTCACAAGGGCAAAGAGGGAACACCAGGCTTCAAAAGTAACCAAAATTGGCAAATCGTGCAGAAAGATATATAGTGTCATTGTTTAGCACTTGGCACCAGCGTGGATCCGAGCAAGCAAGAACACAGATCGCCTGTGATGGGAAATCTATCAGATGTAACAGAGCCAACTGATGGCTAAAAATCTAACATTAAGATCCTTTCATCCACTGCTTACCTTATATTTACATAAGCTTAACTTCCAAAGCAAAAAGACACCAAAGAGGCAATGTCTAATTGAAAGAAAACTGTATTTCAGCTCAGAGGAAGGCCAAGATCTTCTATGAAGCCAAACTGACCACCACCAAACACAGCAGTACCTAAAAGTAGTGTTCTCCAAAGTAACGTTTTCCCATCCAGGCTTTGTTTGGATTGCAATAGAAATAGGGAGGGAAGATTGAGGCTGTCTTCTGACAAGTTCCTGGCATTAGTGTCCCTTCCAATAGCACTATTTAACACTGCCTTTACCCATAAGATACATTTAGCGTAAAATCAGCCAGCGTAATTCAGAAGTGTATCATACACACACCCGCAAAGCAAGATCCCAGCCAGGCTGTCTCACTACTGAAAACAGAAATAGCGTTCATAAATTGGACACAATCACCACGAACAGTTTAGCATCAAATGCTTTGGAAATCTGTGTAGAAAGCCAAAATGTAACATGCCAATAGATTTCATGCTGCAGATAGCTTTGGAGTGAGAAACTAGGGAGAACCCAAGTGGGACACCGCTTGCTATCAGACCCTTTATCAAAGAGTTTCTGTGTTATTTCTTCTTCATACATTAGGAGTTAAACCACTGATGATCAGCAGCGATGATCACTGAGGATCTGCAGAGTAAAGGATGGAAAAAAAAAAAAAAAAAACCACACAAAAAAACACGTACTTTCTCACAGCTCGGCTTCGTAATCACAGCTACGGATGGAGAGGACAATGTCTGCCAAAGAGAACTCTACTGAAGGCAGAGGTTGAATCTTCATCCATGAGGAGTTATGACAAGGTGCCACAGTCACACATCGCACATCAGGCAAAAAAAATGCTTTTTACAGCAACCAGGTTGGGAAACTTGTAGGAACTTCCTTCCCTGTTACAACTGCCCTCATTTTTAAAAGCCTTTCCTTTTGAGAGCAACGAGGTCCACTCCAAACAGAAGAACATTAGGTTGTCACAGGTGCTTTTACAGGCCTGGAGTCTTTATGAGCCACATCACCAGAAAAGGAAGGAGCTGATCATCTCAGAAGCAACGAAAACATCCCAACCTACCCAGCTACAGAGCTGAATTTTACTCTCTGGCTCCAAAGACCCTCTGCTCACTTGATTAGTGTACAACAAAATCTCTTCAACCAACCTGCATGTAAACAGAGATATCCTTGAAAAGTTACCTTAATCTCTTCCTTGGCAGATACAAATTCTCCTCCTAGAGCAATAGAAAATAGAGCTTTGCTGCGACCCCAGTATTGCTAATCCACGTGATTTTTTTTTCTGATTTTTATGTTCTCCTGAAAATAACCAGGTTACCAATTTCAATATTTTTAAGATTAATTGTTCCAATTATCTAATTAGAAATTACTCTTTCTGATAAGGTTTAATTTTATGGGATTTCATTTTATGAAACAAAGGTGCTCAGACTAGAAAAGATTTCAGTTTTGTTGAAACATTCTGGCTGGTACCTTATTTTGAAAGGGGGAAACGATCAGTTTGCTGAAGAAAATAGCGCTCCCCAGATTTTTTCTTCTAAAATGTGCCCAGTGCTTAGTTTTCTCTTTTCTATAGAGAAGATCTGTGCAATGCAATGAATCAAATCACTGTTGCATTAAATGGTCAGCACATTGGGCACCCTACTATGAGCTGAAGATAAAACTGGGAAGACAAAACATCCTTCCACAAAGGAAAGCTGATGCTGGAAGGCCGCAGCAGTCCCCACCCCATTTCAGCTACACTTCCCTCAGCAAAAGGGCAAAACTTTTCTCCTCCTGGCTTCCTCTAATGCCAAACCCACATACATTTACAAGTGCATTTTTTCCTGCTATGATGTACACTTCAGCCCGCATACCTTTAACCTCCACCCCACTGGACTCGTTCCCAAACCCAGTACTTTTTTCCCTGAACATCCTGCCATGAGCCCAAGCCTTTCGTTACTCAAGGCAAAAACATGACTGAGAAGTTATGGATCAGCCCATCACTTAAAGTAAGTGAGTGAAGAGTTGTTGGGAAAGCAATTCTCTGTGGAATTATATTCTCTGTACTAAGTAATTAGAAATTAGCCACAATTAAACCCAAACAGCTAGCCAAATGATGGAAAACTCTCTGGTACCCGCTGTAAGGATGAATGCAACGTGGTCTTCTGTCCATCCCTGCCAACTGCAGCATTACTTAGGCAAAAGAGCAGGGAGGTAGGGAAGAGAAGCAAAGAAGTACAGCATGATCCAACATTGCCATCCTCAAGTGCTACACAATCAGTTCAAGCACTTTCCTCTGCCAGCCACAAAGACTCTCTTGTGTTTCATTTCCCTCTACATACTTCAGTTTCTACCTGCCTTGAAATACATTCACTAATATTTAGCTTTCCAAGAAGCAAGGCATGAGACTGAAGAGTTATTTCACTGATCTTTCTCTGACCTGATCTGGGTTTTGTTATTCTCATCTACAAATGACTGGTACCAGAGAGGCAGTGTTAGAGTCTTCCTGACCATGCATGGCGGCATTGCCCAAGTCAACAATGAAGACCTAAAAACCTCATGTCAGGAATACACAGAATTAAACCTTCTATTCCAGGTTATCTGTTTTAAAAGAGAGAGAGAGAGAGAGAGAGAGAGAGAGAGAGAGAGAGGGTTTAAAAAAAGAAAAAGGGGGGATTCTGAATTAGATCGCATAGTACTTGTGATCTGTAGGACTTCCTTTTAATCTGTAGGCCTTGGTCTCCACAGCATTTCACTACCACTTTTGATTTTTTTCTAAATACCAATCTTCCAGCTGGCAGCAGGATTTTATCCATTTTAAGTGAGAATGTAGTCTGGTTTACCCTTCCACATGAAGGCATTGCCACATACATAGTTTCAGGGAATACCTGCAGTCCACGCTCCAAGACTTTACCAGGAATAAGCCTTCCTTACAGCCCTGGAGCATCTGTACATCTCACTGCTGTAAATTAAACTGGAGAAATTTGTGTGAAACACAGCAAGCCCTAACTGTTAAAACATGTCCCTTCATCATCTTAACCAAATAACGCCTGAAACAGGCATATCAGAAACACCACGGTGTGCTTATCAGAGGCAGAAGCAAAATGATTGCTAGGATAACCACCAAAGTGAGAGCTCATCTTCACAAAGCCAGTAATTCCATCCATGAGGCTAGCAATTCCAAAGGGAGCCTGTATGAAAATCACTGCAAATTGGAAACATGCAACTTTTTATCTCTGTGGTACCAAGTAAAGCTATTTTGTAGTAATAGTGGAAAAACAAAACAAAAACCAACAAAAATCAATACTCTTCAGGGCCAATATTGGTAAGCCACTAACCAAAGAACAGCAGTGTTGAACCTATTGATTCTGTAGAGCGATACTTCTACATTATTTTCTTCATAGTGTGAAAAGTTCCTATCACCTTACAAAACAGAAAATAAGAGACAAACTTGTAATTAATACTTCCTAAAATTCTGTAGTTACACTTAAATAATTACAAAAACCCTTAGTGGTATGCTCTGCTTTATACATTTGTCAAAATGCCTTATGTTTAGAACAAAAATGTTTGCTTTTTTTGCTTTTTAACTATTTTTTAAATGATTCAGCTACAGGTTTATCAGGATGAATAGTTAGTTATGACGATCTTAGCTTAACAAGGATACCTGAACTGGTTCATAACATGCTGCAGCTGACTGACAAATGTGCTTGCTGACAGCAAGACAATGCAAATGCACAAATACCTCTTAGCATTTAAACCATCAATGGATGCCTCAAATAGCAGTAATTAGGGTCCAACTTACTGAGTTATGGTCAACTATTGTCCTGTTTGTTTACAGGTATTTATACACCCCCACAAAAAATATATATTCCCAGATTACTCAAAAACATGTTTTTGCTATTAAATAGTGAAAAAGTTAGGCCAAAAACCCAATTCAGCTTAACACGATGTCACCTTAAGACCTGTTCATGAAAGATTAGAAGAACAAAACTGTACAAATCACTATATGGGAACAAAACCAAATTAACGTATGGGATTATTTTAACATGTGTCTATAGGAAGAAAAGCACATCAGACACCAGAGACTTGGCTGGGAGTTTGCAGGCCCTGGTCTTTCTTCCCAGCCAGGTGAAAGACTTCTGAAGATGCCCTTAGCTTCCCCTCCCTCACCTCCTCCTTGCTCTTTCCCCCCCCAGTCCAGGGTGAAAACCAGGGCACGATTAGAAGAGAGCTCCGGGATAAACACATCGCTAAAACAATAAATACCAGCTAGACAGCTACGAAGGTCAAGAGATGTTTAGGAAGATTACAAGTTCAAAGACCACAGTTGCAGCATGTACTGACAGATAAAGCATATTTTTTCTTCTGAAAAATATACGCAAGTTGTATACAGCTAAGTTTATTATTATTTAAATTTTTAAAAGAAATAAAGGAAAAAAAAAAAAAGGCCTGGAAGATAAAGGGCTACTTTTCTTACTAGTGCTGTCCTACTGAGGGCTGTCTCCACAGAGGGCTGCATTGGGAGGGGAAGCCTTTACATGGTACCAGGAACCTCGAAAGGGATTTCTTTAACAAGTTATAGGTTGGGGTTGTGGATGACAGGGTGTTTTGACAAAGCAGTGAAGCTAAGAACTGACATTTTGAGTCCTGTGTACCTCCTGAGCTGCTTCTCAAGGGAGGCCGTGCCCTGGGCCTCAGGGAGACCATGGCCGTCACCACCAGTGCCGTTTGCTCCCCTCACTGAGGAGGGAGGAGGTGAAAGCCCCAGTCAGGGCAGCACCACCTCAGGGCACTCAGCCCCTCTGTGCAGTCCTACTACCCTCAGGGGGTAGGGGGCCTTCCCCACAGCCACCTCCCCAGGGTTGACTGCCAAAGGGCTGCCCCGTTCCTCACCACCAGAGTCCCCCAGGGCTGCAAGTACCTGTCTCCACTGGTGCCCCTCTGTGGAAATCTGTGCCGAGGGTCCCAAGGGGCCCCAGCCACCTGGGAGAGGAGACCCAGCCTCTGATGGTTCATTCAGATCTCAGTCCAGAGGTATTCAATATCAATTTAACAGCCTCTTGGTATAACATGGCTTTTACACCAAGCAGGTCTATGCGCATGAATGGTGAGGAATAATGGTTTGCAGAAGACTCATCATCTGAGACTCAGTGTCTTGAAGCCATCGGGGAACCCCGAAGTGGCCCAACAAGCCAAAGTGCAGCAAGAAATTGGCTGCTGCCTTTCATCAAATGAAGAAAATTTAAGTAGTGAACAAGCACCAACGATACTACTCTATAAACAATTCATTGTTTGGAAAAGGTAGCCTAAGATCTATAATGTTTCCCTGCCCCTCTCCTCCACAATAATCACATTTTTAATATATCCTTTACAGCAATGGTCTAGCCATTAACAGTAACTGTTTCTTATGTGCACAATAAAAGACGTAGTGCTACAGAGACTAAATGGGACTTATGGAAAAGAAGCCATAAATCTTTGTCAGCCTCTCAGAAATGAACACTTAATACAACTAGCTTGGAGTACTTCACTTCTCCCTCAGCCGAGGTACCAATTATAGTAACGCTATGATAAATTTTAATCATTGTTGTTAATGGCTCCCCCAATTTATTTTATCCCGTCTCTGCACTAATGAGCTGTGCTCAAAGTCTCATGATTCAAATACTATTCCCTCCCCACACGTAAGCAGTATAAAGCAATCTTTTGGATATTGACCTATAATACTGCTGACCTATTCACTAACATATGAAAGGACTCAGAGCATTTTGGAATACAGAAAGTTTGGTCGGAAAGTATAGTTATAACACAGCCAGAAATCATTTATTTCCACTTTCCCCAATTTCTACTCCAATTCTCCAATACTCCCTGTTTCCACCATTCCCTCCAGTGCTTTAATTTCCTTATCATCAAGTGAATACTTTCTTTTCATGTTGTAAAAGTCAGTATAAAACCAACACATTGTTTAGGGCCACAAAGAGAGTTGCCTTCTAAATCTCCACCACCCCTTTAGTTACTAGGTGGTACTAATTTAACAAGCAGTTTTATACTCACAGAACAGTGAGCATGCTCTAATCTAGGGAGAAGCCTCCCTGCTTCTACAAAACTTGGTACAACTCCAATCTTTTTATCCCAGTGGTGCAAAGGTAACCAATAATCCATGCTCACCACAGCAAGAACACCCACAGATACTCTGCTTGCATACATCCTATGCACGATGGAGACACGTCACCTAGGGAAGACACCACTTTCAAAGCGGTGTTGAAGAAGCTTGATTACAACAGATGGTTCAGGTAACCTGGACACTTGCTGTTCACCTTGCAGTAACATTAAAAAGCAGCAAATCAAAACACCCCGAAGAAATTCTCCCCGTCCCACCTAAGCCAGGGAACTCACTGCCACAATAGGGTGATGAAGCCAATCCACAAAGCAGCAAAAGTTTATATACCAGCCCCTAATCCTCAAGAGCTCACAAAATCCTTGTGACCAGGTTATCCTGAAACAATTTATCAGACATTTCTTCCTACAAAGCAGAAAGTTCAATGTTGTTAACAGAGGGGATGAGAGGGACCTGGCAATTCCTGTACTGTTCGTGATCTGAAAAAATGAGAGAGAAAAGTCAAAACTTTCAGCTTTGTTGTAACAGTAAGTGGGTAACATGGAAGCAAATATTCTTGCTGGCTTTTGCCATCACCCTAAGGAACTTGTGACAAAAGTAATCCAAGCAAGAGCACATCAAAAACAACTTCTCTTCCATGTTAATGGCTAAAAATAAATAAGCAAGTAAGCATTTTTTCTTTAAAATAGAGATTTCTATTCTCCCCCCCTTTCCATACTATCAACCAGAGTCTTTTCTAGCTAGTTCTGATTTTTTAAGCTTTCTTCCTGCTGTGTACCAAGAATATGGGAATTTAAAGTAAGAGCCATTTTCAAAACTTTTTTTTTTTTTTTTTCTTCTTCTTCTTCTCTGGATAATACACTGATAAAAATGATAAATATCCCCAGTGCCCTCTCTGCATGGGATCAGCCATCTCCACACACGCGTGATCCTAACTGTCCCCCAGAACACACTGCCCCCTCCTCCGTGGGTGGCAAAACCTTCCTTATAACAAAGTTTTGCTCGTGAGCTGTTTCATCTTTTGCAGAGCTTTGGATGCTGCTGTGACAGCAGGTATCTTCTGGGCTCTGAAGACCTGCAGGCCTTCAGTTATGAAGAAGCATCCCCTTCTGCTGTACGTACGGGAGCCAGTTTCAGGGTTTGATCATGGTGGCAGTTGGGTATGGAATGGTCCCGTGGAACGCAGCAACATATTTCATGGGGAATTTCCTCCTTGCTCTCAGCCTGCAAACTATGTGCCATATGGAGAGCTGGCAAAAGGGAGAGGACAGATGTCTGGAGACATTACAGTTACTACGTTAACTGCCTGTGAGTTTATTCATCAAAAGGTGATCACCCTTTGTTCTGGTAAGGATTTATTTTAACTTCCTTTGCAGCTTTGAGAGGTTGACAGCAAATCACTATTACACAGTTTTCAAAAAGTACCAAGTGATTTGCAGCCTGATTAAAAGGCACATTTCTTGGCCTGCAATACCAAATGTTAAGTAAAACCTACAAATGAGGAAAACAACTAAGAGTTGACAGCAGCAGAAAAGGATATAAATGGAAACCCTCACTGTAGCTGTCTGCACGCCCATGTATGACACTGGACCAGGCTGGATGTCAGGGCTGCACAGAAAAAGTGTTGCTACATGAAAGAGAATCTTCCTTCTCTGAATGCAGAGAAGGGAAAGTTTGAAGCACTTGGAAAAAAAAAAAAAAAGTTCCCTCTTCTTAAAAAAAAGGACTTGGATGTGCATGCTTAGAATAAGAAAACAAAACCCACCACAAAAGCTATTCACTTTCCAGCAGTGTTTCGCAGACAGATCTCTCATGAGACACCCTTTGATTCAACCTGGAGTTCATTTCCTGTGGACTAGGGAGAGCATTAAATGCCCATGTGGTTCTTGGAATATAAGAAGTAAAATTGGAAGACTTTCTCATTTTGAAAGCCTCTTTCAACAGTACATCTGCTTTTGGAGTTTGCATCCTTTAAGCAATGCTTTCTGCAGAGGAGTAGCCGTTGGCCATGCATGTCTGCTGTCTCCTGTGCTAGAGAAGGAAGTTCAAGTGAGAATTCAGCTCACAGACAGGCACAAAGCCCAAAACTTGTACTGTTTTAGCAGCAGAGATGCACAGTGAAGGCGGTTTCATCCAAGTCCAATTGATGTGGAGCTGAGGGACGTCACCACCTTCACCTGAGAATTGAATGGATTGCAACGATGAAACCACAGGCACTCAGTCAGAGAAAAGGGAGAAGAGGGTAACTATTCCTTTTTCCTCAGAAGGCACATTTTAGAAGAAAACTTGCAATGCTGCTCTCAACAGAAATCTCAATCAACAAGTGATGGAGTGATTTGGCAAAAGGGGTAGGAGTAGGTGGCATTTCCCTCAAGTTTACTACCACCACGTATAGATAGTGCTCCTCAGCATAGCACACCTATCGGGTATCTTCACCTAATTTCTGTTAAAGGGTTATAAAATTTTACCCTGTCCAAGCATGGCTGTAGAAGATGCTTTTTACTGCACGTGGCTGTGCGATAAAAAGAGAAGCCTTTAGGAAAGGGAAGGGAAAAGAAAGAGGAAAGAAGGGGATGAAAGGGGGAAGGGGGAAAAAAGAATGAAGTACCCATTCTTCGTTTAAGTACCATTGTATCTGAGCACTACCTTCAACACAAAAATGGTTGTGTCCCTCCCTGAAAGGGTTTATCATTTACAATTGGAGGGGAAAAATGGCTGGAAACCACAACAGCAGTTCAGGAGATAAAGAGCTGTGCAGTTCTCTAGATGTAACAGCATTTGCCAGTCTATCATCTATTTCTTGTGGCACTTGATGAAACTGCCTGTTTTTTCCACCAAAATTCAGGTCAGTCACTGTCCCTCATTCACAGTGTCACAGCTGCTCTGAAAATATACATCAGAGCATTAGCTGGAATCAAACTGCCAAGCACCACTGCAATGCAGGTCAAGTACATGGACGTTTTTCTTTTTTTCCTGAGCAAGAGGCCGTGCTTATCCCCCCCAGAACACAAACCCCAGCCATCAGCAGGGAGGTAAATGTAGCAGCTGAGCAAACGGTGCTGTCCTGTTGCTGTTAAGTGGGAAATAACACGTCACCTCCCACAGACCTCACCTCAACAGGTGACAACGCTGGGCAGCAGCACGTGCACGCACACCCTTCCTTCTCCTCCGGCCTGCCAGCCCACACAGCCCACAAACAAGCAGGGATCTTCCCAAGGTCCTTGACAGAAGAGGGTTTTTCAATAGGTCCTTCTCCAAAGGAAAGGAGAACTTCAGAGCAAAACAGAGACTTCGATAATTAAGCGTTCACAAGGGCTTTATCTCTGCAGGGGAGGGATTTGTTGGTTTTAAGTTCTCAGCCAGCAGATGATGAAACTCCTCTCCCCAGGGTTTACTGACCGACAGTAAACAGTGTGCATATATGCATGCTTTTTTTTTAAAAAAAAAAAAAGCTCCTATTACCTTTAGCATAGGTTTAAAAGAACCTAATATTGCACCTAAGCAGCAACGACTGCGTAACAAGTGCAAAACCAAATTTCACGACTCGCTTCTATTTTTTTTTCCACCTGCTACAAAGCCCCCACTCACCTGCTCATAACATATCAGCACAGAGAAGC
The DNA here is from genome assembly GCF_011077185.1 of Oxyura jamaicensis. Taxonomy (NCBI): domain Eukaryota; kingdom Metazoa; phylum Chordata; class Aves; order Anseriformes; family Anatidae; genus Oxyura; species Oxyura jamaicensis. Next base: position 40,312,575 of record NC_048896.1, on the reverse strand, counting down.
ATGAACACAGGACAGAAAGCATTTGTAGTATCAAAGGGCTAGAGCAGGTTCCAGAAGCTGGCACCTCTGTACCTGATGCTGAGCCAAACTAAATAAGAAAAATAATATAAATAAATAATTGATGATTTTAAAAGTTAAAAGGTGGGGCACAAAGGCAACCCTCAAATTGCTCTTAAACATCACTTCGCCTCGACAATTGGGAAGTTAATTTTTAAAGGGAGAAAACCCATGCACACACAGGTACCTTAAGAACTGTTTGGATTAATTTGCCTTTTACGTCTTTCAATTGTGGGGGGTGAACAGCTCAAAGACCAAACCTGAAGCTGCCGTTCTTCTGCAATAACAGGACTGGAAGAGCTGAGGCTTCAAGAAAGACACCAAATACAGGAAGTTTCACAATTGAAGTGCTGGAAGAAGCCATTCTGAACAGTCATTCCCACCATCTCGTGCTGCTGGCAGACACCATTCCTGTGTGTAAAGGCACAGCTCCTTTTCCCCAGCCATGGTCCTCTCTTCTGAGAACACAACGGAGGGGCCTCTCAGCTTCCAGAGAAGCTAGAGGAACCCTCTTCTCTGAAGCAGCTGCTCATTAAACTGTGCTCAAGGCCAAAACATCCAATACACTGAAGTAGCATAAAACTGCCTCAGACAGACAAGGATTTAGTCGGAGTAGAAGTTCTTTCATCATTTTTGAATGCTGTGTAATGGCCTCATCTAAACTGCACTCTGCCACAATAGGAAAGTACTGATGGGTATGAATAAGCAGGGAACTGATGCCTAGCTGCAAACATGAAACATTAACTTTATTTTGGCCATCATAGTTTTTGAACAATAAATTTTAACAGTAAAAAGTTCTATTTCCCAGGGACCAAATTGCTTCTACCATAATTAATGGAATACTGTGGGAAATGGGCCAAAACAACACTAGAAATGGCTTGCAAGCAAAGGGACAACTCTGCCAGGAACAGCAAAACACCCATAAACCCCGTGTTAGCACTGCACGGTCCCGAATACTGTGCTCTGAAACAAGTTATCGTAGATCACACTCTCCGGTAAATCCATGCACAGGCTTAATTCCATGGTAAGCATGAGGCAGTTCTCACGGGAGAGCAAGCTCCTACCTCAAATCATGTCCTGTTCACTGCAGAACAACAGCAGATGTGTGCCCATGGACCATGAAGAGCCAGCACGGGGTCTCTCACTGTAATTTCCCCATGAATTAGGTATCTAGCTGTGGCTATGACCTTCGTGAGAAAGCACACCTGAAATTTCTGAATTGCACTCAACAAGAGTAGTGTGAAATGCTAAATCGGTCCCGTCCCTGCTCTGTAACTCCATTTCCTCCCCCAGCCTCGTGCTTATTTTGGTTACTTGGATGAGCAGCAGACAGCTCTCACAGATCTGGCCATCAGTCAGCTGCAGCCTGTGTATATTACTAATACTGTAAGATTTATAAAAATACCATACATTCACAATATATAAAAATAAACAGAGTTCTAAGCGGCAATCCTGCACCTTATTCTTTATTTAAAGCAGAACCAAACCAGAATAGAATCACATTTAAAAGTCATTTGGAGAGAAGATGCATACTCAAAGCAGGCAGACACTGCTGCTCTACTTCCCCACACATCCCCAAAGGGCAGGGATAACAGCAATACTTAGCACTAACTAAAACTGAGGCTGCAGGGATCTAGGGAGAAGCAGCTCAATAAGTAAATAAATAAACAAAATCTCATTCCTGACATGCTGGAAGTTAAAATGGATGATCTAATGGTCTCTCCTAGTAGTAAAGACCTGTAATAGCTAGACCCAAAATGCCAGACAAATGGTTAGCCATCAATTATGTATTATCAGACACGCCAGCAAGGCGCGCAATGGTTTCGAAGACGGAAACATGGGAAAAGTCAAAAAAGGCACTTGTGGAAGGCACTGACCCCCAAGCAACCCACGAGACTACAGCTCTCCATATTCCATGGACAACTTGCATTTCTTTACCCCTTGTTCAGTTACCTGGCAGTATTTCTGCTCTGTTTTTAAACACGTCCTACCAAGATCTTATCGATCACAAAACAAAACAAACAAACAAAAAAGTCTGAGGAGCAAGGTAGGTACTGCCGGACCCTCAGCTTTGGGAACCTTCCAGGGGGAAGCACAACGGCACAAGTTTCTTCCTACTTGTGTCGGTTACGTTGTTAAAAGCATTTGGCTGTGTTTGTGCCATGTTATAACGTCCCTCTGAGAGGGAGAAAGACAGGTCAACGGGATCATTTAAATTGGACTCAATAGGTATGAAAGAGAGCGACCCTGTTGGAACCGATTCATTCTTGGGGGCTGAGTTACGGTCACCATTATTTCAGCCCCCCGGAGAGCGCAGCAGGCCAGAATACAAATTAAAAGATTATAAATAGCACCGAGCAAGGTTTTGTTACTGTCTCTGAGGCAGCACTATGCCGACCTGCATTCAGGTTTCACTACAAATCTGAAATTCAGCTCGAGCCCCCAGAAGAGTTCACAGAAGTGTCAGCACCACCCCAGCGAGGGCTGTGGGCTGGGATAACCCCTCGCTTTCTCTCACGGTGCCAGAGAAGTATTTATGACTTCAACTCAAAGCCAGATGTAAATGGACGATTTTGCACAGTCTTCAACCAAGACCTGACATTCTCTCCAAGCAATTAGAGCAGCAATTCAGCATGCTCTGGGCAAAGAGAGAGACAGTGCGTGGTCCAAGACCAATAAGCATATGCAAAGTTCAAATTTTCTTTATCTATGGTAAACTTCAGGCCAAAGTGAGCTGCTTGTCGTACCCCAATGGAAACAAAGCGTTCCTCTTGCCCTGCGTGGTGATGAGAAGCATGAAGCTGGGATTTGGGAACCCGATTTCTGCTTGTGCCTCTTCAACTTATCCATGACGTTGGCCTAAGGAAAGCTCTTGTCTGGCTATCCCGACACACTCATGTGCCTTGCCACTTATGCTGCTATGTTTGGTTTCAGATCCCTCTTCTACAGAGGACCACACTCTAGCTTGCTTATACACCTCACATTGACTCTGATCTTTCAGAAGAAGACTTGGGACCAAAGACAACTGCTTTACCGTGACTGAAAGATTTTTTGTTTGGTTGTTTGGGCTTCCAGTTGCAAAGCAAAATGTCTTCTCCGGAATAATGTCAGCAGAATGAAGACCTTAGTCCTGGCTCAGAGCCCCGTTGCCCTGGGTGGTATAATGACACTTTTTTACCTCCAAGAGCTCACCATTTCCAGATGAAATAAGTGACATCTGATGGCAAGATGCCAAATAAGCTGCAATGGCTAATCCTGCCTCTGCATAAATAGAGGTCATCAGACTCATTTTGCAGGGCAGGGCTCTTCACAGTCCCACCTCGTTCCAAGGATGGCAGGGCTGTGCAGCAGCTCTGAATTCATGGTAATGCACCCACCATTTTCTAGCAAAGAAGAAAGAAAAAGCAAGGCTTGGATCACTTTAAACTCACCAAGGCAACAGCTGAACCTTATCAGTTTTGAGGTAAGACAGATGCTAAACTGACCTCTTAGTGCAATGTTTTCCAAGCCAGAGGGGAGGGTTTCTTGCTCTTGATCCTCCCCCTTCAGAGTTTTCCAGAAGAGCTGTGAAAAGTGACTGGTTTGAACAAAGGGATCCTTCACAATTATCTGGAAGCCTTTCGAGAAGGCTGATGTTAAATGTCATGTTTTATGCTGCTATCTCACAGGCCCCAAGGAAGAATGGAGCTTGTGTCAGAGGCAGTGTTTGTTTTTCCTTCTGTGGAGATACACACTTCGGCGTGAGGGCTTCTCTCAAAGATACATTTGTTGAGCGAGATAGAAATATGAAAAGAAGGATGGTTTGAAGATTTCCCCCCTCCCTTTTAATTAGGGAGTTTTAATATAATGCTCGTGGTAATAAGAACAGACTATCCCACCAATATTCACACTGAGAAGGGCTTAGCGCACAAAAGCTCTCACCAAAACCCACGGGAATCAGAAAACCAAGCTCCTGAGCACAAGCAGAGACCGCAGGATCTGGCTCAAAGAAAATTTGTAGAACTAACAGCCCCTCATCTCTACAGAGACCATTTAATGATACCACGACTGCCACGTAGCTCGAAGATGGCCCATCTCTGCTTAACAGTACGGATGCTCTGGGAGACGCCTCTGCTGAGCAAGGATTCAGAAGTGCCCAGTTTTCTGCCACCAGCTGCCTCTCAATCCCCTCACACACCCACACCGTCCTTCCTCTGCTCCCATTGCTGCCTTTCTACCTCGGCTGCTGCTTTCTAACCTTGCAGGCGGGACCAATGACTAAGGGACTGGTTTGCAAACACAAGCAGACTCACGGCTCTTCCCGCAGGCATTCACCAGCACGTTTGAGGAAACTGTTTGCACAGATGGCAGCAGGTTGCTGGAAAACTGTTTAATCCTCTTCAATGTGCTTTGAAGATGGCATTATGCTTCGAGCAGGCAGCACTGTCTTGATCTGCTGTAACCAAACTATGGCTTTATCAGCGTTGGTGTAATTAGAAACTGGCAGTTCACTCTGAAAATAACGGTGCTGAGGCACTTTTCCTACACGTCAGTCAGTACGAGCATGTGCCCTACAGTGGGGAGGCCAAGCAAGCTCCAGGACAGGCTCAGTTCTTGTCTTCTGCCTTGCAGCAGGAGCATGCAGTCTTCTAAAATTTTCTTCCCCTCTTGGAAAACACACAACATGGCTTACAATATCCTTCCTACCCAGGGGTATGTCCAGCAGGAGCTACTAAGAGAATATCTATGCACTTTTAAGCCATACTACATCTCTTTTTTTTTTTTTTTCCCCTCCTAGGGATTCAGTCTCTACCATACAAATCTACAAAATGACCCAAAAGAATAATTATAAAAACAAACAGAAATCCCCTACCAGGAGGGCCTTCATCTGCAAAACCTTGTTTAACAGCCTTAATTCAGTGACATGGAGTAAGTGCCGGAGATGCATTGGAAAAGGGGCAGGAACAAAATACAGTAAAAAAAAATAGTTAAATGAAGTTGAGATTAGTACAGCCTGTTCAACACTTGAAAAAAATAAAGAAACAAAAACCACAACTCTTTCTTTCAAGCAGAACCTCCAGTCAGCTGCCCGATGTGCTACACCTGAGTAGAACCACCTGGGAACAGTCTGCCACGGAGCGATGAGAGGAATGGAAACCAGCGGCATGAGGAAGCAGTTAGGACAGAACAAAGTACCATGGCATGAACACTGGACAACTCTTAATGGCCATCTGGAAACACAACAGCTCAATTAATTTTTCTTATTTAACCAAACAGCCTTCCTGTCCTAAAAGTCAGGGGGCCAAGCTTAGGCAGAGGCAGGCACTAGGCAAGCAGATGGCTCAAACCATCTAAGCTAGAGGGACATGTGTATGGGAGCACACCTGGCTGAGCTTCCTTCCTAGACACCGCACCCAAAAAACTTTTGCAGAGCTCGTTACAATTACAGAACAAAAACGTCTAATGGCAAAGGAGAAAATGGGAGAACAGAGCAAAGGCTAAACTGAAAGCAATTCTTTAGAAGAAAGCTGTTTCTTGTTTGGAGTCAGGCTCAATACTGCCACTGCCCATACCTGGTGAAGCATCCACAAAGGGTTTAGGATTGGGCACATATATTGGAATGATTTTAAAAAAAAAAAAAACGAGAAGGGGAACAAGATATGTAATATATATATATATATTTTTTTACAGAAATATGAATCATTTCAATTTCTAGGCTTTAAGATAAACTGCATACTTTCGAAATTGCGGAAGCCTCAAGGCACATTTGTGTATCTCTGTTGAAAGTGAGATTAAAACATGTCGACATACCTGCAGTGTGTCTGATCGCCTCGACCCAAGTGCCAGGAGGAGTGACAAGAGAGCCTGTCCCACCACAGCTTCCCTGCCATTGCTGCCACAGTAAACTTGATCAAAACAAGGTCTCACGGTGCAATGACAATTAACAATACTACTGTTTTGTCCTTCATAGACTTTCAAAAGAACTTTAGCTGTCTTTTTTTAGCTGCTCTGACAATTTTCCTAACTAGTCCCTCCTTTAAAGGTGCTCATATGATTGGAGAGCCTAAACTGCATGAATTTTAGTGGAGCTGCAGGTTCTGACCAGCATATGGCCGCACACTGAAGGTCTGAGGGACTTCACTAACTCCAAAGGTACATAATGCCCTCCTGAATCATCAGCAATAACTACTCTTGCCTCCGTTTTTCAGGACTAGTTACTGCCCAGCCCTGCTCCCAATTCATCACATCAAATCTGACTTCTGGTACCATGCTCTGGGAGCCGAGGATTAAGTCACGAATGAGCACTACCTGGCTGTGCAGTAAGCCTGGGGACAGCAGTCGAGATGGAGAACTGACAACCTGGCCTGAAATTAGCTCCAGAGTCAGCCCATTGCCCTGGGAAGGCAGCTCATGCTACAAGGAGAGACACTCACATGCAATTCATTGTCACATGAGCTAGTTGTCCTGGCCCCCTTGTCTGTTACGGCACTGGTGAAAGGATGGTGAAAAGAAAAATTGCATCCTCCTGTTCTCTAAAGAGACAGAGCCCTCTCCTTTCTCATTCTCTCGTTGCGCTGTAGAGCCTGAGTCATGGTGCTTCTGATGCCACCTCATCCCACCTCACCATGCTGTGCCTTCAAAATACGACTGAAGCCCTGCTCCAGCGACAAAAGAAGAAATTACCAGCGGGGATTATAATGCAGACAGCAGTGGCCACAAACAACCTAATTTTCCCCGGAGGCAGGCCGTGTATGTTTTTTGTTGTTCAGAGCCATCTGCAAGGAACTGGATATTTGCAAATAAAAGGAGATTAGGACAAGGCATTAATCCAGCGTCTGCTGCTCATTCATGCTGTCCCCTGAAAGAGAGCCCAGATATAACATTTAAGTTGCTACATTCAGTTCTGAGCTGCTGGTAAATTAAAGAAAGAAGAAAAAAAAAAAAAAAAAAGATAATTAAGAGATACACCAAGTTGGGATGTTACTTTCTATACCAACTAAGCCCCGGGAGGGCGGCAAAACACAGAGCCGTAATGAAAGAAAATGAGATTGCCTTTGAGGAGAGGCAGCTCCCCCTCAGCTGTGCCCTTATGTGGGCCCAGCAGAGACGAAACATGTCCCAGGAAGAGGGTGGCAGCAGAAACGGGAAGAAAACCTTGCTCTTAGGAAGGCCTAACTTGCTTGCTGTTGGATAGGCGCATATGGCAGAAAATGGCACCCACACCTTTTACAAGGAGCTGTGCTCTGCGCACCATGAGAGAGCAAAGGCATCAGCCCAGCAAGCTCACTTTCACATTTTATTTATGTGTTCTTCCTATCCACAGTAACTACGTAGCAGTCAGTGCTGCCTTTCCCAACTAGTATTATTATTATTAATAAAGCTTGGGAAAAAACAAAAGAACAAACAAACAACACATCCAGTTCGGAAACAGATGAAAAGCTCTTCATCTCTGCGTACTGTCGGTTTTTCATCCGGCAGCCATTTTCACAGAGTTTTGCCTGACAGAGCTGATGGGCACTCACTGCTGCTCAAGTTTTGGGTTTGATACCTTTCAGGTGTAGCTGGCGTGCTCAGCGTTCAAAGGCATTGCACATTTGGCACCACCTGCATCCCCTGCCTTGGGAGCCGAGAGCGCATTTCACATCACAAACGCTGACTGTCAGCCGTGGGTGCCTGATGCTTTCTGTTCAACGTTTCTCCAGCTTCGTTTTGTTTACTTTAAGATAATAAAAGATATTTTATTAAAGGCACTTCCCATAGCCTGCTTTAAATGTAGATGAGCCAACATACCTTTTCATCACGTCTGTGTCTCTTTGCTCTACCTCATGTCTTTAGCACTGCCTTGCCGTGCCTTGTGGATCGTTATTCACTGTACCCTATCGTCATTCCGCCTCGCTAATGCAGAAATACCCTATGTACAGCAAGCCAAACTTTCATCCCACCAGAATTCACTTCACTAACGTCTCTGAAAAAGTCAGTCTTCTGGTGAAAATTCAGGTAAAATTTCAGGTGAAAGACCCGGCCAGTCGCAGAAGACCTAGGCTGGGTTTCTTGGAGGAAACCCTCATAATAATTTTTGGAAGAGACCTAAGGGGATTTGGGAGCATGAGTTTCAGACGCACAGAATAGCCTCAGCAATCACCCCCCTCACATCACACGAACCAGGGGAAGGGGACATTCAGCCTACCGGGCTGACTCCAGGTGGCAAAGCATGGTTCCCATTTGGGACCAAGGTTTGCAAACTGCCTTATGACGCAAAACTGCATGCCAGATATCCTAAGAAAAGTAACTATTTGCAGCTGAGCACAGCCAGCACAGCACAGCCACTTTCCCTGAGGCAGATAATAAATAGGTGGGCTGGCTGCAGCTCCTGGAGTTGTCTACGGGACACACAGTAACTCTCCCAGCTCCCTCCTCTCCCAGTGTTTCTGAAAGCAGCCCAAGCATCACTCAACCCGAGCCGTGTTTTGGTGTCTGTATGGCATTAAAGCCACCCATTTGCTGGCATGCCATTAGTTTAAATCAGTTTTACAGCCAGTTCCACGATCAATAAAATGCAGAAACATGACTGGAGAAAGGAATTAGCATCTGTAATCCCATGATTACATAAATCCCTTTGGTCAATCAGTTATTAATGGCTGTTATATTTATTGGGGTTTATAGCAGGCCTACAAACCTGAGCCATCAGAAGCAGACACTGAAGGAGACACTAAAAAAGCCATTTGATTACTGACTCCTCAAAGCAAGTGCTGACAGAATACAAATTTGGCTCGCTCTCCCTCCTCTTAGCAAGCCTGCTAATGAGCTTGCCAATTAAGAGCCAATCTGAAGACCTTGGAGGGGAAGCTGTCAAGAACACGAACCCCTGTGCCTCCGAGAAGCAGCTGCGGGACTCGTGACAAGGGCCACCTCCGAGGCTTACAGCTCACACCACCCACTGACCCCTTTATCTCCCCAGACTCACTCCCTTCGCCCAGGAAACACAAACACTTGTCACACGTGCACAGTACAGCTTCTCAGGCGTGGACACTGAAAATAAACACACGGCAATGCACAATAAAACCTCCCTTGATCCTTGACATCGCAAAAAGCTTACTAGTTCAAACGCTAGAAACACTGGGTAAGTGCACCAGCTTTAAAATAATAATAAAAACATCACTAATTAAACATCACCATGTCTATCTAATTGTTTGGGGATAACTTTCTCATTTTTGGATGTGTCTTTCTATTTCAGGAATCAAGGACACTTTGGGCAAGGGAATTTGGGCTCCTAACTCTCTGCAGGTATTTCTGTGCATGTTCTTCCCCTCGCATCAGCAATTAACTTAATGCAGTTTACGGAAAGGCAAAAGGATAAATATCCCACCAGACCCAGTTCTCCGGTAACAAAGCATTACGGGTTTCAGTGCTGCTGGCCATGGAGTACATCGCTGTGACACTTGGATGGGGCTCAAACGTGTGATCGCTGCTCAGGTCTCCCACGACAGCCATGTCCTTAGGCAGCTGTTTCCACTACACCTCTCCTACTGCCTGGCCTCTCCCTGCCACAGCAAAATTCGTTTCAGAAGCACACCACGTTGTATTCCTTCATCCTTTTCCTCCAGTAACAAACATGATTATTTCCAGCAGAGGATCACAGCCAGCATACTTCACCCCAACGCCTCCCCAGTGACTGTTCGTAGGGGTCGGACAGTGTCAGGACGCTTGCTTTGTCCAGGAGACTGGGACAGAACAGGAGCTGGACTCCTGGTCTAGATTTTCTTCCAAATTTATCAGTCGCCCATTTATTTCATCACACCACACGATGAGTAACCCTCTGGAAATAACCTTTAGCAGAAAGCCCTGTTACTGAAATAAAGAAATGCCATAGTTTCTCTGAAACCATATCCTTCTGCTGAAACTAATTATGAGAAAGCTGTTGCTTAATGAAAGTTTGCTTTAATATGACTTATGCTATTCATAAGTTTGCTTTGGACTGCATCCAGGTTTTTAAAATTAAATATTAGCAGTCTGCTAGCCTATCAAACAAACCTAAGCATGTCAGGTTAGTATTTTAATGGTGGTGTGGGTTTGTTTCTTTTTTTTTTTTCCTTCTCCCCCTCTTCTCCCAGTTTAGGTTTGGCTTTCTAATTGACTTGCTGCTTTAAAGTCAGTAAACTCCGAAGTCTGAGGAGATGTCACACTTTAATGGTTTAGGAGTACATACTTTGTCTGGGTGATTGATGGATCAAATGTGTGCCGAGGAATGCCGCAATGTTTCTTTCATCATTTCTGCTTCTCGTGGGGATGAGAGCTGGACTATCTCTAAACCTCTTTGCTGCTAGCAACAATAATCAAATTATCTCATTCATTATAAATGTAAAAAGCATCTTACTGTCCTGAAGGGATGTTATTGAACTGACATTACCGCATGAGCACTGACAAAGGTATAAGCGTGAATTTATCACCTCGGATTCTGTTGAATATATGCACTGGGTCTGGTGCTCAGGCATGCTGGGCTCTCTCTGGCTCATTACGCTCCTTTCTGGTTATTGCCAGTCCCAACCCGTTTGGCAAATGAGATATGGAAGAGCTGCACTGACACAGTGGTGACAGGTCCTTCAAAAATACATGCGATAAGGGGGGTAACATTCACAGATGAATGGTAAAGGAAGGCTGACGCATTAATCGAGGGTTGCAGATCTGACAAGAGACAGAAATGTAGACAGAGAGCACTTATTAAAGCAATATTTAATGTTTCAGAGTTCTTTTCAACTGTAATTATTTACTTTCAGTGCTGCCTAACCAAGACAAGGAATGCAGTGTTTCTGATCTTGAGATAAGGGCTGAATGGTAGAAAATGTTTTAAAATAACATGTATGCCCTGCAAAGTTACTAATACAGGCTACACACATATTCACGTGCTCGTATCAGATTTGCTCAGCTTCTGACTGCAAGCCCTGCCAGTGAGATGTAAAAGTGAGGCAAGTTCCCTAAAGCGCTGACATCCCATTTATTAAAGGTTTTATACTTATAAAGCTTAGTTAACAGATCCGCTGACAACGCACGAGCCAGAGTAAAAGCCTGCTCCTTCTCTGGAGCGGGGATGCACTCCCAAATTAAATGTGAGCAGAAAAAGCGTTGCAGCTCACTGAAGTCAGGTAAAGGGGCAGGCACAAATATAATTAGGGCAAAGTTGCTGGATGGGTCCCAGGAAGAGTGGACTGCAAGAAATCCCTCAAGACTCAGAGTCCCATGCACTGGAGGGTAAGTAATCAGAGGAAGAATGGGGCACAAGGGATCAAGAGTCTTGCCAACGCCTTCGGGCCCTGAAATAGTAGAGGATTTGTTAAATCCCAGGGAGTGGCCCCAGCTCTATTCAGCAAAGGAGGATAGAGCAAAGCCCAAGCAGTGACGGCAAGTCTAGAGGGGTGGGAGCTTCCTTCCTGATCCCAGATCTGGGGAGCACAGCTCGAGCCAAGGAGCAGGGCGCGACAACCAGGTACCTGAAACATGTTCGTGCCCCTGCAAACAGCTGCCAGCACTGAGACCCCATGGGGATTTCAGCAGGATTCAACTTGCATTTCAGTCCCTGAACAACGTGGCCTTTATTAACATTGCTCTGGCATTTGTCTACATATTAACGTAGCTCTGGCATTCAGCTACACTCGTCATCCTCCTCGCTCCCTCGAAGTCCCAATCTGTTCATCTGCAAGCCTAAAGGGAGAGGCTGGGTGCTTTATCTGTGAAATCCTCCCTGACCTGCCTCAAATAGTTTAATCACAGTGCTTAGCCATGCCTCTTGTTTGTTGCTTGCCTGTTAACCATTGCAGTAAAAAGGAAAAGATCCAGCGCTTGCTGTGATATATCCAGTCTTGTACTGCATCTGACTGCACTACATACCAGCAGCGAGGAGGAATTGCAGGAGCCAGCTGTGATTTTTCCTCTGCTCTTCCCAATTTAATTTGTAGGATAGCTGTTGTATATCTTCACATTTTACAAATACCTCCAGGACTGCTTATTTATCTAGAAATCACCCTTGCCATAAAGACAAGTCAGGAACAGCAGCCCCCACCCACTCTCTATAGAAGTAGAGAAAATAAAGCACCAGCACTGCTTGGGTAGGTAGACACGTACTTCAGTCAACATTTTCCTTTGTAAAGAGTCAAGGTCAGGGCCACCCAAAAGCACGATCTCCCCTACAATTTTTGCAGAGGGTAGATCGTTCCCACCAGCGTTGTGCACTGCGCTGCTGCTTCACAGTACCACCTGAAAATGAACTAGGGATTGAGTTGCATCCAGGAGAGCTTTGTTGGCTCACTGGTCCTAGGACAATCCTGCCTGCCTTTGTTACCCATCTCTTTGCTTCAAACTTGCCTGGTGCTTCCTCCCTTCCCCCAACCCATGCTCTGGCAGGGATGCCGAATGCTGATGAGACAATACTTGATCCATCTTCAAGTACTTATTTTCGGGCAATTAACTTGGCATCATAGAAGCACTTAAGAAACCTGGCTTTCCGGAGTGGGAGACAACTGACTAAAAAGCTAAGCAAGGTAGTAAATTGCTGTCAAATGGCTGAAAAAGAACAGGAAAGGGAAAAAAAATAAAAAGAAACTAACACTTTGATGGAAGATGTTTGCTGATGTTGGACCAAGTCTGAGATGTGACAAAAAAAAAGCCCATCTAACCATTTGAGCAACGATTAGCAGGAGTCCAATACCAGCCACTATCAACTGCATCAACACAATAATTATGTATCAATTATTGTACTAACCATAATTATGCTTTGCCATTCAAGGATGGATGCCTCTTTTCTGACATCTCCTCATTGTATGTTACAGATTCATCCTTGCAATAATTAGCCAAGGCAAGCCATCTATCCAGATAGCTCCCTTTACTCTAATGTTCAAAGACCTACCAATGACTAGTGGATTTTATTGTTAACTATTTTCAGCTGCAAAACTTCTTTCCTGCTTTCCGTGGCAATAATTTACACATTATCGATGCTGTACTTATCGACTGGGTCTTAATTTCCATTCAGGGAAGCAGAACCAGAAACAAACAATTCTGTTTTCCATAAAGCAAAATCCCAAGTTTTCCTCGTGGCATTATTTTCCTGTCCCCAAAAAGGACGTTTCCAAGATGCATTTGCTTTTTGCACCCTGCATGCAATTTATCCTGCTGCGTGGCCGTTCTAGCTATTGCCCCAACCCATTTGTGCACTGCTGCCATCGGCGAAGGCGATGCCTTGGAGCTGAAGCCCCAGTGCAGCACTTGCAGACACGGGTACCAGGGCTGCTTTCAGAAACAAAGTGGAAGGAGGTGGGGACAGGTAGACGTAGAAAGAAATTCCCCTATTTCTCATGGCTTGCAAAACTTGCCAACTAAAAAAGTTCTCTTTTCCTGACTGAATTGACAGAATAATATATAGCCAACATATGAAAATCCACAAAGTACACAGAAGAATCAGCCTGCCATCCTCCTATATAGCAGCTCACACAAAGAAGCAGGGATCTCAAACACCCAGTAAGTCTAATGCTGTAATTTATGACTTATTCCCATTAACTATTCAGCGTTATAAATCAAGCCCTCTGTGTTCTGATACTTTATATAAATAAGCCACGGCTCTCACACAATAGTATCCTACTTGCATACATTTACATTGTTCCTTCAAAATAAATATATATAGAAAAGAATGTTTATTTCATGCAATACTATCCATGCAGTCCTCTTAGAAGAGAGTTTAAAGGGAACAAAACCTCAAATGAAGGCAGACGATATCTTTAAGAGGAAATATCTTGAAGAGAGACTGGCCAAGCAGCATGCAGTTGTTCCAGGGCACGGGGCAAACTGAAGGCCACAACCCTAGGTATTACAACGTATGATGAACCAAGTCTTGGGTTGCACAAGAGAGGAAGCCTAGGCCAAACAGCCCCATTTTCCCCACCTGGTTCTCTTCTTTCTACAAACACCCTACATCCTACAGGACGAGCTGGTGTTGGTCCAGAGATACACCAGGGACACAGACATGCTTTCAACATTGCCCACAGAGGATGCCAAGCCCAGAGCACCAGGACAGGATAAGCCTTTACTCATAGCCCCAGACATGCTCCTAGACACAGCCACAGACACACTCTCCCAGACTCGAGTGGTTCAGGGACCTGAAATTAGGCAAAACTCAGTTCTGCACAGAGGTCCTTCCCAACTAATGGTTTTCATTAGCACTAACCCAGCTGCAAAAATATTTGTCAGTGCTTCATTAATGCCAAATGAGCCCTGCAAGCATGCAGGTTTTGTTGGGAGATCCTGAGGTACTTGAAAGGTAGGACTTTTTTTGTTGTTGTTAGTTTGCCTTTTTTTTCTTCCCTGTTTTGAATTTTTTTTTTTTTTTTTTTGGTCCTCCGCATGAAGTTCAAAAGCTGGTAGCAATTTAGAGCAATTTACAATTTAAAAAGGTATGCACATACATATGTGCCTGTGCACGCACGCAAGCCAGAAAAGTCAGCAAATCTCTTTTAGGGAACAAAATCTCATTGCGGGATTCTGGACTTGGTACTCAACAGTCAAAATGGGACATTTGCTGGCTAATCCTAATGACAGCTTCGGGCAAAAGATTTCATTCCGGCAGATGTTTCTTCAGAAAGAACACAGCAATCATTATACACTGCTATTACCAAAATCAAGTTTGGAAATGCATAAATCTTCCTGCCCTGGAGTCATACATAGCACCTGCCTACAGACCCAGGCGCTCCAGGCACCAACTCCACCTTGCTGCTGCCCTGATGAGGAAAACTCGGCAAGGGATTTCAGGCCAGCTTATTAGCACTTAGAGATGTAAGTATCGGCACCTTTCAGGAAAGCATAAAATCATTTATCCATGCAGGCATGTTCTTACCCCAAACTCCGCTACCTATACATGCCAAAAAGGACAGACCTCTCAACATCTCATTCCATGTTTGCCACAGCGCAAAAGAAAATGAAAGGCAGAAAAAAGAAGTCTAGAGATCCTACTAAGCTACACTTTTCCTTGTCCTCCACTTACGCCTATGCCATGAGACTGGATTCACTAGCAGCATGCTTGAATGTCATATACATAAGCATTTCCCATGGAGAACAAGCAGGCCTGTGCCTTCCCCACATTTATTTGGGGTTTCTACCTGCTGAAAGACCAGGCTTAAGGCACCCAACCTGCAGAAGGAAAGCCTGATGAGAATTAAATCTTTGCTGGGGAAGCCAAATGAAACAGAGCAGAGATGACTGCAATCACACATTGCCGTAAACCCACGGATCCTCAGAACAAGAGTGCAGGATTACAAACGCTGCTCAGTTTCACCACGGAGTTTGTAGTCTTGGTGAGCCTGAAAAGGATGGATTTCAGCACATTAAAACCCTAACAGAATGCCAAAAGAAATGGCACGCCACATGTGGTATGCAGTCTTCTGGTTTACCAGAGTATTTCACTAACTTCCAAAACCCTTTCATGGAAGATCTGTGGAGATTATAATGGACATCCACACTCCGCTGGGGATTTGCAGATCCCTGGACCTGAAAAGACAGACTCACGGGCTTTACAAGTACTGTCGACTGGCCTGCCTAGCTTTTAAATTTCATGAGCCCTGAAATGAACAACTAACTCATGGAGATTATAAAACATATCATTTTGCTACAGCAGTTTGTCGGCTCAATAAAACCCGAAACAAAGGGCTTGGGGGCTATTTTAATTTCTACCAGAGGTGTCGCCTGCAGACGACAAACTCGGACCCAGACACATTGTATAGCCTCTACAGAAAAGAATAACAACTACTACTAAGTGTGTATATCCCCTCGGTAATGCCAAGCAACCTCCCAAGCTCACCGAAGTACATGCTGAGGTGACACAGAGCCAAAAGATGAGCCCTTTGCCTTCTCAGATGCTGATGCAAAAGGGAAAAAAATACAGTCCAGCATTTTGGAAACTCTGGCACCCAACCACTAGGAGCAGTTTCAAGTACTATTGCTCAATGAGAACAGACTGAT
The DNA here is from genome assembly GCF_011077185.1 of Oxyura jamaicensis. Lineage (NCBI taxonomy): Eukaryota > Metazoa > Chordata > Aves > Anseriformes > Anatidae > Oxyura > Oxyura jamaicensis. The sequence goes on along the minus strand of NC_048896.1, from coordinate 40,296,543 downwards.
GCACACTTAAATAGACCCAAGACCTTTGTGAACTTCAAAAGATCCTCTACATATCAAAGAACCCTTTGTGAAACGTCTTCAAACCCTGTATCAGAGAAGCGCTCTCCTTTTCCCAAGCTATTTCCTCAGTCAAGAGAGGAACAGGTCAAACCTCCAAAGGAAGAAGAACCTTCTATTCCCCCCCCCCCCCCTCCTTTCTCCAGGAATTGTTCTGGGTTTGGGAAAATAACAATTTGTATTTAAATCGTTTCACGATCTTCCTGAAAACATTTTAATTGCTTCCTCCAGGTTCTCCGTTCAGTGTGTAATGCTCAGAGACATCCAGATGGAATCCCAAGGGTTCATCGGGATTTCTAATTGCATCACTTAAAACAGTTCCCTATCAAGGATCCACGCCAAAAGCAGGTTGGAGGCTTTCAGATCAAGGATATTTCAATGGGTGATGGAAGAGAGATAAGAAAAAGGCAAAGGAAGGACATGGTGTTTTATACACTATAGCTAGCTAGTGTCTGAATAAGCGCCCAGGTGCAATACAGGGCTTTGTTTTTATCATCCTCATTTTCATACTTCCCATAACTTTTCAAAACATTGCTTATTATACATCTTTGCAGAACAGGCAGACTGGGGTTGTTCACATCTTTGTAAACACGCACATTTTAACAGATCATGAGTCTACATAGCTCAGAGGTGTCAAACGAAATAAAAATAGACTGCATCATAATGAAGTTCAACTAAGGAAAGAATTTAATTATGCATACTTCTCCAATGCTTTGGACATCGCTTTTGAAGAAGAGAAAGTGTCATAACTCAAAGGTATTTAATCTAATGAAAAACTACAATTGTTCATGCTGTTTCCAATATATTCCAATAAAAGAAGATGGGTTGAGATTTTTCCCTTCAAGAAGAAAGCTCAGGAAATTACATTCCCTACAGCCCTCCCCCCATCTTTTTGTCAGCAAATCCTATAAACCCACAAAATGCCAGGAATTAAATGCTACGGTTGGCAATCTGTCATCGACATATGCTCTTGCCATTTTTTTTTCAACCAAGACCTAAGATAGGGCTGCAGTTTCAGCCTTAGCACGGAATTTCTTAGCAGGGGTTATTATTTGTTGTTTTTCATCCTCCCCCTTCCTTTTTCCCTTCCCCATCTCTAATCAACGTGATTTACTTTCCTGTCCTACGTGCCAATTTTTCAGGAGTCCTTGGGAAAAATAAAACACGACTCATAGGGAGTCAGGGCACTCAACGCACATAACAGCACGCTCTGAACCACGATCATCAGCCTCCAGCACGACACCGGACAGCCCCACGATATGCTGCCGCAATGAAATAGGTTCTTCCCTTTGGAAAACGCTCACCACAAACTGTCCAAACATTATTTACAGTTTCGAGTGTTGCTTTATTTATTGCTGAAATTCTCCTGTTCGGTAGAGAGAGTAACTGAGTAACTTCTTAGGAATGTTCCTGGGGAAGGGGAGAAAGGGGGAATATGAGATCACTCGTAACTCCAGAAACATTTGCAGCTTTTATGCAAAATTTGAAATTGGAGCACCATCAAAAGAAAAAAAGAAAAACAAAAAAACGCAACACAGCCTCAAGCTGGTAGTCTGCCAAGGTACAGGTGGGCTTTGTAAGAGGAAGAGGATTCCAGACTTCTTGTTTGGAGAAGAAAGCATGACTTCTGGGAAGATGAAATACTTGAGGTAGATATATTTACACAATATGTGGGAAGTGTGAAGAGATGCTACCTAGGAGGCCTCCCTCATGACAGCATCTCCAGAACATAAAAGTTTTTTTTGTTGTTGTTTTGTTGTTGTTTGTTTTTTTTTTTTTTTTTTTTTTTTTTAAGGAGAAAGAAGAAAAAAAGTGTTTTGCTGTAGGAAACATTGATTTTCTGTGGACCTACAGACACTGCTATTAATAGTTGTTTTTTTCCAGTCATTAATATAAATAATTCTTGTAGTCTTCTCACCTGTATCAGTACTTCTGTGGTGTAAAAATGATGTTGCCAACACACATGGACTCAGTTTGAGTGTTAAACACTGTTAGATGCCACTTGCAGCAGCAGCAAGTATGACTACTGCTGAAGTCTCTACTGGTTATGGATGTTCCCTACAACTGCAAATTCAGCCCCGACGCTGTGCTTCCCAAACCAGTGGTCTGGGTTACACTCAGTGGCTACAGTAGAGGTTTTCAAATCCATGGTAGGAAGGCCTTCTCTTTCAAAGATACCCCAGGATACAGCAAGATGAATCTCCCCCAGTGCCAGACAGACGAATATATCAATGGGAGAATTAAGAAAAACAAACAGGATGCACACCACCAGACCTTCTTCTGTTTAGTTCATTAGAAAGTGGGGCCCGCATTGCTAATGACAAAGAAACGATATCATGATTTGTTTGGTTACAGCTACAGGCATCATTATTTTGTGAAGAGTTGGCAGCTCCCAAATAGTTGACTTCCAGAGAGTTCAGTTAAATATAACCCTCTCTGACTGAGCCAGGAATAAAATCTATTCCATTTAATGTGATTTCTGCTAAATCTGAAGAGTTAACAGCCAAAGAGCTACATATTGATTATGCCACTTCCATTCTGATGAAAAGGACTTAGAAATAGCACCCAGAATCCAATATTTTCCTTGATGCCATTAAGTTCTGCTACCAAGGGTTTTCTAATACCCCGTTTATTTTTATAATAAAGTAGCGTACTCACAGGCATACTTCCAGACCCTCCTCAGACGTTTATCAACCAATACAAACATGCACATGTGACTACATTCTCATGCATATATACACAAACATTCATTCCTCCACGTGCATTCCCCCTTTTCTATTTTTAGGGTAGAAAGAAGAGGGAGACAGGATTTGTTTCAGTGGCTCAAAGCAGCAATGAAATTGGGCTGTCAGCTAGACAAAAGCTACTCAACGCTGCTGATGGGAATAGTCACTCAAGCTGTTTTGCAAGAAGATAAATAAATAAAGTTTGATGTGCATATACACAAATACAATATATACCAGAGAATACGGCTAGTGGGATAACCTGCCAAGTCTCTCCTGCTTCTAATGCTTCACAATGATTTAGCTCTCTACCCTGAGGGCTTGTAGGTAGATAGACAGGCAGTTTGAAGACTCTCCCCTAGCTCATTAAAAATATCCATCAGCAGAGCTCTCTTCTGAAGCTGAGTGCGCACCAGCCATGTTAGAGTAATCAAAAGCACTTCCCATCAAGGTCCGCGTGGAATCTGTCCTTGCGCACAGCCCATACAAATGCTTGCTCCCCATAACTGATCTTTACGTTGAAAAGATATTTTCCTCCATCTTATGTCACTGCAGGAAAACCATGGGAATAGCAAGAATGCCAGGATGGTCACAAATCTGACTGGTTTACTTGCTGTGGACATCTCTTAACTAATGTTTATGCCTCAATAAATAAATAAATAAAACCAGTGTTGTTCTTTCAGATAGTTTTAAGATAAATGCAGATACCAACTGTGTGGGGCTGGGCTATGTAGAGATGACAAAAAAAAAGTTTTAAAGGTAAAACTGAGGGAAAAGACACAAGTAAGGTCCATGGCTCAACCTCTGAACTGCAAAGTAGCAGTTTTTGGTAGCAGAAGTTTTCTTGTACTTGGTATGACTCCTTAGAATAACAAACAGTAAAGGTAAAAGGAAACTCAGAGAAATCTTATTAGGTTCATGAAAGTAGCTACGGGTTGAAGGCAACCTGTATTTTTTGCTTGCTGTATTTTCCCTTTCTCCTGCCATTTGTCAAGGAGAGATCTAGAGATCAAAAGAGGAGAAGCCCTCAAATTTCATCATTTTTGACTGGTTGAACCTGATTGTAAGGTTCACAAGCAGGACTGCCCAAATTTGTGGCATCTAGTTAAAAAAAAAAAAAAAAAGTCAATGCTTCCTAGATTTAGTGCCAAATAAGTCTGCAAACAGATCAGCATAACTAACATTGGACTCAATCATGGTTCTTCTGTCTTCACTAGCAGCCTTAACCTTTCTACACAGCAAACTGCCAGGTGTGACACCATCATCACAGACTGCACAAATCCTGCACAGACGAATTACAGGGAAAAATGAGCTGCAAGAAAAACAAAGGTATGAGGACATCATATGTTAACCATTTGAAGTAAGGAAGAAATTCCAGTAATTATGTGTTTGCTGAGAAGGCTGATTGCAAGATGTATCTAATCACCAGCAAGAGCTTCACTGGAGCCAGATGTCCCAGGACTGCAGCATCACAAGTCTGCCCCCATGATCTCTTCTCTTTCTTTGCAAAGAAAGAAAATTAAGGTCTTATCTTGGGTGTATAAAAGACAAGTGTGGCCTTTTTCCATGTTAGGCCTCCTCCTCTGTTCTACATAGAAAGCTTCCCCCTCCACGCCATACCACATCCCAGTTCAGAAATCAAGCAAGTTCAGTACAATTTGTTATTTGTCCCTTACTTTGTCTGTGCCAAGTTATGGGTACGTATGTAACTAAAACGCTGAATGCAGCATCCTAAGATACCCCAGCCAGAGTCCCAGGCAAACCTACAGAAAAGCCAGAGGATAAACTGTTATAAGAAAATCTTTCCTCCCATTTTTACCTTGAGCCAACGAAGTATGGCAACACTATACATTCCAGAAACGTTCCTCAATGCACTTCAAGACATCCACATTTCAGTCAAATTCTCTGCTGTGAGCACTCAGCTCCTCTAATGCAAGGCCTCAAGGGTATGGCACAAGTCAAAGCAGAAATCACAGACAGCAGGGCAAAAGCAACAAGTTTTCAATCACCAAATCCAGCTTACTCTTTAACACTGTTTAAAAAAAAAAAAAATGCTCTGAAACCCATGTGGCTTTTGACTTTGGTTTGGCACAAGGATAGAAGCCTGGTTTCTGGTTGCTTGAGCAATATGTTCCCAAGGCCCAGGCTTGCTCCAAACATCACGTTGTCTCAGTTTTTCAGTTCACACAACTTCAACTGAGCTCCAGCCCTCAGCAACCAGATGCCAGAGGCTGAAGATTGATTTCAGCTTGCATCCAGCCCCAAGGCCCCCTCTGGGGAACCACCACAAGGAAAGCCGAGTGGGTGTTAGGGAACAGCGCACCTGAGAAACTGCGACCGACATCTGGCTCGTAACTCTGTGACACGCTTTTGCTCCTTGCTGCTTTGATTTAAAAAGCTCCTATTTAGGGATCCTTAAAAGAATTAAAAGCATGGGGGGAGGAATGAAACACCATTTGTAGGGTCTTAAGAACTAGCGTGTTTCCTCCATAATCGTTTTCAGGCCTCTCTCAGCTTCAGTGGTACCAGGGTTTAAAGACAAACACAAGTTACTCATAACTCCCTGGGAAAGCCCCGAAGAGAAACCATCTTAAACATACCCATTAACTTCGAGATAAAACATTAACTTGTTCTGCTTGGGCAGTGCAGTGGACACGAATTGCAGGAGAGGGTCCAGTGAGAAGACAGGACAACAGCCACCGTTGTCTGGCACCGTTGTTGGCAAGGATGGGACAACGAGCAACCCAACGAGAAAGGTGGTAAAACTCAGAGGACTGTGCACACCTTCATTAAAGCAACAATGATGGCTGCTGCGTGCTACTTCAGGTCTCCGCAGCCTTTAAATGGTAATCCTTCAGGTGCTTAAAACAACTGATGGTTCACTTTAGGTATAATGTCCTTCATCAGAGCTTCCACCAATAGTTATAAACCAGATTTTGTCCCAGTTAGAAACTGAGCGCACCTGGGTTTGGCTACTGCTTGAGAGGGAGAATAAAACTTTGGACCCCAAGCACCCAAGGCAAAGACCATTGAGCCACTGTTGGCCAACCGATGCTTTTTCAACCATAGAAACATTGGACAGAGTTTCACAGTGACATTTTAGCAGCAGCCAAAGACTGTAGGAGAAATAGCATTGCCTGGACAAAGCAGGGTTCTCCAGGTCTTTATTACGGTAGCGTCACTCATTAAGCAACCGATGCCATGAAAATCACGCTGGCAGAAAGCCACCACAAATAAAAGAAAAGAAACAGATACTCAAAGGTTATGAACCTGTCTGCGCATTTCCAAGTTTCGGGTTTCAGTTCAGCGAAGGTGCTGACTCAGGGAGCCATGCCAGTGCGCTAACACCAAGCATCGGCTCAACTGCAAGCAGGAATTCAGAGCACCTAAGCCAGTCTCTTTTTAACTAAATCACGCACAGACTCGTACCGAGGCACCTCCCTGTTTCAGGGCCTAGAACAAAACACCAACCTGTTGAACGTGCAAAAATTAAGCCGCTCCAAAATTATTTATAAACATTCACCTCACTTATCTAAGATCTATTTGGCACAACAGCCGAGAGTCAGATAAAGCTTCCAGTCTGCCTAGCTCTGTTTTCTGACGTGGTAAGTTAATATGTTGTCATATTACAGCTGACATGCTCTCCTCATTCTACTTTACATGAGGATAACTGCTGATTTTCTTCAGTGCCTTGGTTGGTAGCAAAATGACCCACATACATGCTTGCTAATGTACAGCATCATGCAAAAAACAAACCTGAGTCTCCTCATATGGAAAAGGCATGCAAAGATGGGACAGACACACAGACAGTTGCTGGCAGAGTGTCCTGTTTTGTTTTTTGGCAAATACTTGGCCTGGCCTATTACATACCAGGTACACAAACTAAAAAAAACAAGCTTGGAGCTTCCCCTCAAAGAAATCGGAAGAAATTTCACTCTGCCTTATTCCATCACATTTCTCAAAATGAGATTGCTTTGCAAGATGTAACAAACCTGGAAGTCTACAAAACTAAGGACCTTTTTTCTCTTCTGCCTCAGTAGAGTCCCTGCCAAATAAGGATAACCCTCCTTTTTTCCCCCCACTTTTTGTCCATCCTGTCTACCCAGAGATGCATATTTTTCAGGATGGGAACAGTGTTCAACTACATGCCTAAACCAATGAGGCTCTCACCCTCAAGAAAAAGAAAAGAAAGAAAATAAAATTTAAAAAAATATATATAAGCTATTCCACTTGCATTGTGAACTACAGACACAACTTTCATTATGATTTAGAAAGAATTAAAATATTCCACTAAAAACAGTATATTGCATGATGAGGATGAGTAAGAGACAGGAACATCATGTGGAGGGCTTATCTACATTGAGAAATAACGTTGCGTTAGATCGTGATGCTTGAAGGCTGTCAGTAACACCTGGGATCACCTTTTCGGATGGTATCATCTGGCACTGCTCCTACAACTTTTTTCATGACACCTGCACAGATTTGCACCATACACAGACCTTCCCAGTGCTTAAGGGACTGAGCTAACAATCGCCCTCTGAGGGTACACGGAGACATTTAGGACAGTTTAAGCCAAGTTGATCTAAGCATATTCCCTCAGAGGGAGGGAAAAAAATAAAAAGCATAAAACAGCTTTAAATACTTCTCAAGACCTAAACTTTAGCCAAAGTAAACCAACAACAAGGAAAGAAGAAATTCGTACAATGCCTATAGGAGCGTTGGGTCTTAAAAAAAAAAAGTGCTATAGAAAAACTTCCTTGCAGCACTACAGGGAAGTGATCAAACTGACGAAGATTTTATGGTCAGTTGCTTACATATACAGTGTGCAGGGTGGTTGGCGTAGGGAGGCACCACGTAGACAACATCCCCTTTTAACAGTCTCAGAACATCCTCACTTGGGAGAATGGAGCAAGGACTGACTTATATTTCCACCTCTTTGCCATCCAATCTCCTTCCAAGCACATCCTGAGTTCAAGATACTGGAAAAAGTCACAGTTACCACCTTTGCAAGTCTTGTTAAACCAGACAAAATGCAGATCTGATGCTCTTCTCTGAGAAGTTGTTGAAGAAAACAAGAAAATGGCACGTTTCTGTAAAATATTCACTTTATTTTCCCCCATAAATTTTCCTCAAATGTCAGTATTTCTTTTTTCAAGAATATGTTTATGCGCTCCTTCCAAATATTGCGCAGAGATTGTGACAGAAGACTTCAATCTGAGGGCCAAAATATAGGTCAGGGAAGGTCTGACACGTGCTGTTCACAGGCGGAGAGCTACAAGGCTTCCTGCCTCTTCTGTCAAAACCCCGTCCTCCACTTCTCCATGCCTTCTGAGTCAAAGCCACTTTCTCCAGGCAGTGGGAGAATTTCACCCAAAGCAAGGGAAGCCTTCCTACGTGCAGAAGGACAACCTCAGCCGCAGACGTTCGAGTTACTTAACACGGGCATGTTTTCTTTTCCCTGTGGCAAAATTGTTTAAAAGCTTACAGAACAGTACAATTTGAATCATGGTAGATTGATAGTCACAGAAAAAATGTTATTCCTTTTTCTTTCCTTGTGCTAACTTACAAGTCATAAAAAATAATAAATTCAGACTTACATCCTGATAAACAAAACCGCAGCAGAGCGCGGCATAATTTCTCCTCTTCTGCTGCTGTCTACCTCAGCTTTCTTAATTCATGCCATATTTAATCCACATGTAGGAAGTCCACATTTGTTTCTAATAACAGGAGGAAAGTAATGAGATGTCAAGGAACAGTTTCCTTAGGCCAGAGACTTCAAAGGTGAGTCTGGCAGCTTGTCCTGCGTTTATTGTTTGTGTCAAACTTAAGATTTTCTAAAGAGCAACTGCCCATTTAAAATAATTATAAGCTGCAATTTAAACCCGAACGGCACATGAATGTATGATAAAACACTTACACCATCATCCAAGTCTCAGCGTCAGCTCCATATCAGAGAACACGTAGCTCCAGATGCTGGATTAAAACAATAAGTACAAGCTGAAAATGAGCAAATAATTCTTTCGGCTAATGCACAATGGTCATGCTGCTTAACGCAACAGCGACGTTAAATGAAAGTATGGACTACATTATCTCAACGTATGAGCTGCAACAAAAGCTACTTCTGCTCTGCCTATCGGCTATATCTATCCTGGAGAAAGAGACAGGGACTCCAATAAAAAGGTAATTCCACTGAGGGATTATTTTTCCCTGACTACTCTTTTAGTCAAACTTCTAAATTAGAGCAGAGTTGGGGAAAATGGGGAGTACATAAGGGAGGAGGAAAAAAAAAAAAGGCACCCTGCTGATTGCTTTTGTTAGCAAGCTGCTCCAGCATGGTCCTGCTGCTTGTTCAGGACCAAGCCTTTCTGCTGCTGAAGCCAGAAGTCCCTCTGAGGGAGCTTCAGAAGTCCCATGTCCCTCATATGGCACTGCCGTACAATGCTCGGCATGCCGTTCCCTCATGGAAATGCTGCCTCTGCTGTGCAATCACAGCAGGATTTGGAGAGACATCCCCCTTGGCCTTGCTCTAGCCCTGCCAAGATCAATGGGAGGCTGGCAATTAGAAGAATTTGGCCAACAGCAAGCATTTCTGTAGGTCCCTCCAACCCTAAACGCACACCACATGATTGAGTAACACACTACTGCGCGAATGGCGCGGACTAACGTCACATCGGCTCCAGCAAAGAAGGGAGAGCCTTGCATCCTTCCGTGCTGCGGCTGGAGGGCTTTTTAAGAACTGGTTTTGCCTTTGAAGAAAGCAACTCCAAGCACAAGTGAGCTGCCACTTCACCATCACTGTTGGGGTTGATGCCAGCTAATATGCAGAAGGAAGTACCCTTAAAAAAAAAAAAAAAAATGACCAGAAGAGTAGAGAATAAGGATTATTATCCACTAGGATCCAGGTTCAACACGGAAATTGAAAGAAAAAGAAGGCAATACTTTAATAAACACAATACAAAACCCGCGAGCTCTAGGTTGTGCTAACGGTGAGACAGTCGAAATTATTAGATTTGCGTTATCAGTGACACCATCACTAAACAAGGAATGTACCTCCTAATTAATACCGCTTTTCGTCCCTGTGTGCGCATGTATTTATAAACACGCGCGCACTTCACTGTTTATCATCTTTCAGCACACATTCTGAGTCAGCAGCTAGAGGGAAATATGTTTGAGGAGTGTTTAAAATGACACCCTTTACAAATGAAACCATCTAAATCCGGTGTCGGGGAATTAATGAGCTTCTCATGTAAATCACGCATAACTTACAGTGGAATTTGTCCCAGTGCCAGCAGCAACTCGTGCTGAATCGTAATGAAGGCAGGGCTTTGGAGACGTGAAGCTATCCACAACCTATTTGTGTCTTACCTCTGCATTTCCCTGAGTAACCAAAACGCTATAAACCCTTTCAAAGAGCAATTATACGAGGCAGCAAATAACACAGCCTTCATCTCCTATTTCTCATTTCCACCCCTGGCTGAGGAACGTTGCAAACATCACCAACGCTCACTCGTTTTAAAAACTCATCTGTTTGGGCACTGGGTTGCATGCCTGAGATGAAAATTAAGCCTTCGCGATGCCCTTGAAGGCACGACCTGTCTAGGCAAAAGGAGGAGCAATGACAGCAGTAAGGAGCCGAGGAGGCCCCGGCAAGCCAGCCAGGCACACATCAGAGCAGCAGCCCATGAGAGCAATAGGAACAGACTTAGCCCCATGCTGCAAACACTTGGATTTCATTTCACCCAAACCCCATCCCTTCCAAAGCTTGAGAGACCTCCCAAACACAGCCCCAAAAAGCACATTTTTTGCCGATTAACATTAAAGCTCACTAAAACACTGCCTTGCATACCGATACCCCCCTTCCCAAGAGTCCCCTCTCACCATCCTATGTCAGGAACCTCCCAAAGAGCTGCAAACAGGACCCCCATGGGCTGGCAGCCTCCCGGCAGGAGAAGAACTGAGTGCCTCCACCCTGCACACAGCTGGGAGCTATAACACCTCCTTCCAGGGGGAAGGGGAAGGTTATGGGGGCTGACACCTGGGCAGCCTGGCCACAGACATCTCCTTACTCCCTCCCTGCTATTCCCTTCCCTTCCAGGGATGCTGCAAGTCTCCTGGGATGGACACAGTACAGCAGCAGAATGGGATGCGCATGGAAACAGCTAACTGTCTTTACCTCCCAAAGCCACAGATACAAACCCGCCTCTGTACCACCTCCACTGCCTCTCTAAATGTATTTACAAGGGCTCCCCTGTCTGTCCCTTTCTGTTATTACAAAGCAGTTATATTTGACGCCTGGGCGATACCAAAAGGCATTCATTCACCTGTCATTTCCTACCACTCTGCTTAGCAACCTTATTAAAAAACAAAAAATAAAACTGAAAGCCCTCGTGAAGGAAGCCTGTATTATAAAGCCTGGGAAATCACACAGTTGCATTGTGCAAGGCAGCGAGACTGTACAGGAGGAAGCAATAAAATCCAGAGTTTTGACTTTTTAAAACATCCTGCACGGCACACCCATGGCTCCCAGCAGCACCAAGTGTTGGTGCCCACAGAGCAGGGGAACAGCAGGTGGAAGCGTGTCCCCATCAGCACAATGTGGTGTCTGCAGCAAAGTTACAGCTGTCACAGCTTTCCCAGGTGCCACAGGTTTCCCTCAGATTGTGCTGAACGTCCCCAGCCACAGTTCTGTGTTGGGACACGTATTATCATTGAAGGAGGTAACAGAGGCATCTTGTTTGGCTTTCTCTATCTAATGCCATCACCTGGCCAGTCCAAGTTCCTTTTAGTCTTTCAAGATTTTTCCTGCCTCCTCTTGTCCTTCCAGGAGATCCCAAGTGGTCAATAACTTTTATTAGTGCCATTCATTAAACACCCAAATTTTAAGAAGAGCTGAGTGCTGGCCCCAGACTCACCATCACAAATGGGTTTCCACAGCCTGGTGGTCCCTCCTCTGGGATCAGGGACAGAAGCAAGGCAAGAAGCAGAAAGTCCAAGCCCCGTGATGGGTACGGCTCAGCTGAGTGGCTGCTACACAAGCTTCTTCCAGCCTCCACTGAAGTCTGGGATTTTCTGTTACCTGAGTTTTCTATAGGTATCTCCCAGGCTGGAAGCAAAACATTTGGGCAGTCCCCCAGGGCGTGAAGCAAGCCCTCGTGCTCATCTGAAATAGTCATTAAGTAAAAATATAGAAATAATGGCCTCTTTGTCTGTGGGTGGTCAGGAAATAATGAGTTAAAGTTCTAAGTAGCCCTGACTTCTCCACAGCTTATCTCAGTGGTCATTAAATGGACATTACTGGTAGAGATAGAGGCTCCTAATGCTTCCCTATAACGCAGTATTGCCTGCACACCTCCACGCCGTCCTACTGTTATGAGGGATTCATGGCAGATGATAGAAGCGTAATCTCATGCCATACATTCCAAGACATCGCCCTGTAAAACAAAACTGAAAGGGAAGCAGATGCCTGGGGAATGGCATCGCGCGACAGAGCCAGCGAGGGGGGAAGCACCTGAATCCCTCTCTCACTTTGCAGCCTTTCCTCCGGACACGGCAGCTCATCTTTGCACATCAGCAAAATTAATTCCTGCTCTCGTATTCCTCCCAGCGAAGCTTCTCAGAGCAGCCCGGAATTACAAACATTTACATAATGACTTCATTTTTAGAATCAATTAGTACCTTTTAAGAAATCCTTCTACAACCAAAGCTCTAGCACCGAGCCAGGTGCTTCGCGCTTCTCCCTCGCCACGGCGAGGAACCTTCCCTCCAGTTTCAGGAAGCAGAGAACACTTTGGTTTTAAACCCCATCAAATGGCAGATGCCACAGCTACATCAGGAAAACTGAAATTAAGGTCAGGCAGAAGTTCCACCACATTTAAAACAAATAAAAATTAATAATAAAAATCTCTACCGCTTAGCAACAAAATTTAACTAACAAAATTAATTAACCAAATTTGCTAAACAAATTTAAATTTGTTTAAAACTAAAAAGCAATACGTCCCCAGATACAGCCTCCCCCCCCCCCCCATAATTTAGGGGTGTAAACTTTCTGCTTGTTTCCTAAGGAAACAAGAGCAACGCAGCCACAGCCACACTTCTTTGGTCTCTTTGTCTTCCTGCCCTATACCTCTGAACCCACTGGCTGCCTTCAATCATGTTTGAAGGAAGGGTAGAGATAAATTGATTTTTCATGATTTGTGAACGCAGGCAGCTGGATAGAGGAGGAGATGCCAATCAGCCCACTGCCTAGGGAAAGGCAGGTAAAATTCAGCTGTTAGATGCAGCTTGGAAGTAGATGAGTGACTAATTAGTAGACCACGAGCTAAAAATTAAAAGCTAATGTTTTACTCAAAAATGAAAACAGCAGAGTTAAAACAAAACAGGAACTACAACAAGCTGCCCATGAGATCTCAGGATAAAAATGTCTTCAGTGCCATAACACGGGAAACTGCTCCTTCTGCACGGGGGAGCCCCGCTATGCAGCCTCCCCTCCAGAACCATTTTATTACAAAAATTTTAACCATGATGTGAGAAGCAGCCTGGGGCCGTTTTGCCCTATTTTTTTTTTAACTTCCCAGCCCCCACACCCCAATTTTGCCTTTCCCTTTTTCATTCCCTGGGCTGCCGTTGACTTCCTCACTGTGCCCCAGAACTCACAGGTGGCAGAGCAAGCTCCTGCACAGCTGCTGCATCTTTCCTGGGGCACACTGATAAACAGGGCACATCTTGAAGACTAGGGCTGTGTTGTGCATGCACAGATTTACCTCATCGCAGCTGAGAAGGGAGCAGCTCACAGATCCATGAAAAGCCAGAGCCCTCCCCTGTTACATTATGATTTGGTTACTACAATATCCTCTTCCGCGGCCTTAAGAGAAACTCATCTTACTGCGTTTGTTTTTCTTTCAATGTGCTGTCCTGAAGACATCCTTTCTGCACTTTGCTGCTTTGACCACATTCCACTTCCATGTTTTTCTTTTGTGGTTGCCTCTGCTTCACGCTTTCAGAATAAACGCTGTGCTTTTAGCTCTGGGGTTTGGGGTGGTTTTTTGTTTTGTTTTGTTTTCCATGGCATATCTCCATCTTGAGCTTCACCTCTCACTTGCTACCAAGATGGACTTCTATTCTGCCACTAACAGGAACCTCTTCCCCTGAATCACTCTATTTGAAAAACAAAGGTGCTTTGTTTTGCATTACACATGCCACTAAAATCAACAGGTGCCGTGCAGACCTACCTGTACCTATAGTGAATTTGTATGCTGCATTTCTGGTGGGTCTTGCCTTTTGGCACGCCCAGGCTCACAGTGGATGTGGATGCTGTCCTGTTTCTCAGAGGCTCCCAGCCCTCTTCCTCCCTTCCAGCACATTTTTACATCCTTGCCCTGTTCCAGCTGGGTCACCTCCTGCCAGTCAGAGCCCTGGTTATTTTCAGTTGAAGGCAGGAGGGGCTCAAATTATAGAAAACGGGTAGGTTCTGGTTTTCATCCACTGGGTTCTGGCCAGCGTGGACAAACAAAAGGCTTGGACAAGGGAGGAAAACAGCAAAGGAAAACTATGGAGCAAGCCCCTGCAACCCAGTTGTTGCTGGCAGCCAGGTGAGGAAATCTGGGCTTACCCCTTCACAGGGGTAAATGAGCAAATGCTGTCCTTCTGCACGCAAAGCCTCCGTACGCTCAGCCAGAGGTTTAGAAGCAAAGGCTGCGGTGGGTTGGAGTAGGGCCTGGAAATGGTCAAGTGGTCTGCATGTGCAGGTGTTGTTTCCCACCTGCAATAACGTATGAAACAGGGATGCAACGACTGCACAGCTCGTGGAAGACTGGGAATTTGGGTATAACTAATTCTCTTTTACAGCTACCATCACAATTGTTTTCCACTGCTCCCAAGGACTGTGCATTCAGACACATCTATAGACCGGGCTATTGTGCCAAAGGGGGCCAAACAATGAACTGTGTCTGAGGCACACCTACAACCATCTCATAAAACCTATTCTTCACGCTGAAAAAGAGCAACACGGCTTTGAAATACCTCTGTGCTCAAAGTAAAAATGTAGGACAGAAATGTGACTGCTTGGGCCGCCTTTCTCAGATGAACTCACTTTATCTGTGGGGCTCTAATTGCCACTCTGTAATTCGGCGAAGAGCGTGTACTCATGAGCCAGTGCCCACCCATGTGCTGGGTGAATAGAAATGTGCTTATTAATGGAAGTTGAAGCTTACTGAGGCTTTTTTCATTACGTCTTCTTAGAAGACTGCCATAGCTTCTCTGTATGTTTAACGGCGGGGGTGAGACAAGTTGAGTGTTCTGTCAAATTTGGGGTCAATTTTGCAAGCATTATAAGAAAATAAAAATAAAAATAAAAAATAATAAAAAAAAACTTTAGGTTCAACATACTTCTAGAGTTTCTTAGGCTCCTTTGAAAGTGATACAAGCTTTAAAAAAAAAAAAAAAGGGCACACAAAAACCAAAACACCAAAACCAACCAGACAGACGTTAACATTATTTTCTCCGTGCACGCTATATAACCTAACTAGCTATTTGGCATTCCAAACCTTACATCTGCAAAGAAAGTAAAGGAAGACAAAATGTTCTGCAAATGCAAATATACAACTCTACATTAAGCTGAGTACCTTCTGATATCTCTGTATAAAACGAAAGCAGTGCTTAAATTCTAGTTCTGGAGTAACTGAACTCCACAGAGGAAAAGCAGTTCTTAAGAAGATCTATTATTGAGCAGTCTGAAGGATGACACATCTGCGTGTTAATATATAGGAGGCTGGGAAGGCTGCGGCTATGAGTGATGGATTCTGAAGTATTGCCTATGTACATCAAATCAGACTGCTTTTTGTCAAAGGAAAAACAGAGGTTTGGGAAACGGAGCTCAGGAGAGAGAAGTTTTAACAACCAAAAATGTAATGGTAATAATTATTAGCTTCCATTGTTTCTGCAGACAAAAGGGCACTCACTTTAATTCTTCTACATCTTGCCAAGTCTCTTATTTCTAAACTCTTAACAATTAGCATGCCAAATGAATATGAACCAGGATACAATTACTGAAGAGCCGGGAAGGGGAGGGAGAGGCAAGGGAAGGACTGCATGCTCAAATTATTCTCCTTTAAGGAACGTCTCGGTGAAAACAGCTCAGGCACACTATTAGCTGAAGTAAAATGAGCCAAAAAAAAAAAAAAAAAACTTGTGGAAGAACAGCCATGAAACCAGACCCTGAATTCCCCATCCTATACAGGCTGCGCGTGGGAGAGAACCATTCCCCCATCCCGAACAAAGACCCTGTATTTGCCACTGCCGCACACACGTCTCCTCAACAAAATGTTGATGGGAACTGATAAAAACAAAGTGTTTCTTCTTCTTTCTTGTCAGCTGAGGTTTATCTCAGACAGACGTACGCCTCATGTCATAGGTATTCTCCAACCTCAGCAATCAGTTTCAACAGCTTTTCTGTTTTAAAACCTAAATTAGGTACACGCAAACTCCGTATTATCTTGCAGCTGCATGAGCCTCCCCCTCAAGATAAACACGGTTTTCACACAAATGAAGAACTTGTGTTGGAAGGTTAATATTGATAGCATTTTTAAAAGCTTTCATGGGAAAAAAAAATAAAAGTCTAAGTCAATTTTCAGAAAGCAAGATGAAATAAAATAAAACCATTAAGTTTTTGTATTTCCAGTGACATTTTCCCAGTGTTAATGTTTCCCTTGTGAGCCCATTGGATCTATTTGGCATCTGAAGGCGAGGGACAGTGACAGGGCATTCATGTCAGCACCTGGCTTTCGGAGCCAGGGGAAGACCTAGAGGAAGAGGCCAGAAGACGACGGGGTGAATGGCTCCAGAGCTGTACACATGCAGGTCCCCCTTTACATACAGCTCAGGGAAACCCTGCAGCGTGCAGCGGGCTGAAGTGCATTCCCTCTGCCACGTAACTGATGGGCTTTTTACACTTTTTACACAGGTACTCTACAGCCCTGTGACTTTTAACCTTTTTCAGCCTGCAGAAAATGAAGCATGTCCCAGTCAAGCTCATGTCCTCAACCATTACCGCGAGGGTCCTTGGTAGACCAGCTTGGGGTGCGAGGGCGATTTTGCACCGAGTTCCCTTTTCTGCTGTAGCACAGACATATACGCTACCCACATACACATGCGCATGATTATATAAACCTTGCAAACCAAAACACTTGACTTCACATCCTTCTTTCCCCGGGGAGCAGATGAAAGAGCTCATACAGATGTGCACTGCTGGAAGCCATTTGGAAACTGCAGCGATAAGAGCCGTATCAAGAAATGACGGAGCAGAGAAAACAGAAACACACAAAATCAAGGTGAAGTGGCATGTCCACCCGGCCCCGGCAGGATGATCGAATAGATTGGCTTTCAGTTAAAAATGACCTTAGATGGAGTGTTATCAGTCCATACATGTGAATGCATAATGCACATTTTTTTACAGTGGAAACGCATAAGGAAGAATAAACCCGTGGTTCCTGCAAAAGCCCTAACTGTGAACTTCCTGACAGAGCCGCAGCTAAGTCTCTGCCTTAATAATGCATGTGTTTTGCATTATTTTTTATTGACTTTTCCAACTCATAAAAGGAGAAATTAAAACAAAATCTCAATGACTAGTCACACAACAGATCTATCTGGGCTCGTAATCCCACCAACCTTTACAGCGCGGTCTTATTTTAAACGCCACGGTAATCCTGTTGAAGTCAGTGAGATTACTCACGCTCGTGAAGTCAAAGATGTGAATCACAGTGTGTCCCTGCTGGCAGGAAAGGCACGACTCCCACAGAGACCCTCGTGAAACGCAGAGCAAACACCAGCCCCAGTGGTGAGTGCCTGGATTTTTTTTTTTTTTTTCTCCACATTTTTCGAGGGGAAAACTAAAATAAGAACTGATGCAAGCATGAGACGCATCAGCCTCTTGTCTCAAGTCTGCGGAAAATCAGAAATGTCTGAGAGGCAACTCAGAAGCCGGGGGGAGGGATGAAAAGTTAATGTAACCCTGGCCTGACCCACAGCTGCAATGTAACTGCTGAAGCCATCGTGGATTCTAACAGGAATGAATATAACCTGCAGCATCTTGACAGAGCCTTGGCAAAACACAGGAAGGTCACCAACTAAGTAAGCATCAAGCACGGGATTAGCTTCATTTCCAAGGAAGCCACTGCAGGGGGAAAACAGACCGAGCAACTTCCACCTCCTGTGGGATCATGTCTACCTGTTTGAGCTGAAGGCAATCGACTCCACCAACAATAATTCCATTTCAGATCCCTAAATATCAGTCTGATGCCTAGGAAGAAACACGATCTATGTATTTTTCCTTCTGCTGATCTCCAATTCAAGTGCGGACCAATTCCAGCCCTGCTGCTCATCTGAAGTCACACGAACCCAGGTATAGTATTTCAAGCATCCAGGTTTGGGTTGTTTAATTGCAACTTTCTGAGACTTCATGATTTATTCATCTCAGGATGCGCTCAAAAGTCTACTGTATCGCCGTGATCCCTGCGCAGCACACTGTTAGCTTTAAAATTTCATAAACCACCACGCGCTTGACAAGTTGAAAAGTTAACAAGGGTGATAAGGCAGCAAAAAAAGAGCACGCTGAGCTCTGATCAGCTCAGGCCCCAGAACTGCAAGCTTTTCAGAAGTGCAGCACACAGCTTGCTGCTAAAAAGGGAGACTCTATTACAATATTGGCTTTATTGCCCATGTTTCCCCCATTCCTCAGCTGAGATAAAATACGTCTCCGTTTTAATGAAAGCCATACTTACTTCATACATACTGGCTGTAAACTATCAAATAGGATCTCTATCTGAAGAATAAATGAAGTCTCACTAGCAGCCTTTCCTGAAAAAAAAAAAAAAAAACCTTTGAAAAGAAAATGGTTTGAGAGGCTGCTTGCTCCTACACACACACACATGAAGAGTCAGGAGCAGCCAAAACCTGCTTCAAGCCCCACGTGAAGCGATGCCCAGCTCCGTGATGACCCCACATGCTCGGGAGCAGTCCTACTTGTGCCAGCTTCCAGCAGGCAGCTGTCATCCTCCACCAAGAGGGCTTTCCTACTATGTTAGACCTCTTACCTCTTCTGGAATAAATCTGTGCTGAGGCTTTAAGTGAAGGCTGGCCCCTGTCCATTTTATTCGTTCTTCAGGTTGCTCACTCTGATCCAAAGGAAACAGCGGAGGAGCTGCCAGACTGCCCAACCACCAATTTTAACTAGCTGAGGCTCCTTTGGCCTCGAGCAACGAAGGGGAAGACAGGA
The DNA here is from genome assembly GCF_011077185.1 of Oxyura jamaicensis. Taxonomy (NCBI): domain Eukaryota; kingdom Metazoa; phylum Chordata; class Aves; order Anseriformes; family Anatidae; genus Oxyura; species Oxyura jamaicensis. Next base: position 40,277,496 of record NC_048896.1, on the reverse strand, counting down.
GAAACCTTGCAAATTTGGAAATGAGGGATGAAGCCTCCCATTTCCCCTGCCATTGGCACTGAGCCCTTAACAGGCTTATGTGCAGTTAGATCCTCACCAGAATTCTTAATGGCAACTCTTGGCTTATACTGAAATCCATGGAAACCTCATTAATGATTCTGACAGCATCAGGATCTCAAATCTCTCCCTTCTCACCTCTTGCTGTGTCATCACGGCGTGTTTTATCCATCCTGGTGCAGCGGCGTGGGCACGCTGTCCCACTGTCCCTTTGTCAAAAGGACAATTTCAGACTTTGTAGTTAAAATAGGAAGCCTCTTTCTGGGAGATAAGTACCAAAAATTTCAGCCCAGGTAGGCAAGAGGCTTTTAAGAGGGTGAAACACGTAAGGTCTCGACCTAGAAGTTCTCAGATGCAGCAATGGGACCCACTGGGACCCACGGGGAGTCGGGGTGGATACCTCGCTGCAGGGTGTCTATAGCATCCTGCGTGCTGCAGAGCACCACGTGAAGTTTCAGAGGATGACAACACTGTCTCTCAGCTGCTCTTCAAGTCAATAAACAGCACTTTCAGAGCAGCTGACCATTTCAGTAGTCCCGTGAATGGACTTTTCCAATGTGCAAGCAACAATGTTCATTCACTTTCATACCAAACCAAACACGAGGACCACAGCTCAAACAGAAACCATGTGTGTATGACAACAAAATATTTGATTATTACTTCTGGAAATACCCAAGTAGCATGTATATCTGCCAGCAGACTACGCTGCACCACGTTTTCATTTTCCAAATGCAAATTGAAGTTAAGTGGCTCTGCAAAGCCCGTTTTGTTAACAAAATTAGTGAGCGCTGTGACACTGCCCTGCCTCTCTTTTGTCTACATTAGATGGGAGGGGATCCAATCTACAGGACGGGGACACACAGGCATGGAGCAATTTGTTTTCTGCACCCAACTCAGAAATTAGGCAAGCCAGTGAGAAATTTCAAGCTTACCTGGTAAACACTAAGCTTATGAGAAAACAGAGATTATTAAAAATTGGGCTGCAGCAGGATCTCCTTGCAGTAGTGATACTGCGAGCTCAAACAGAGGCATAATGAAATAAAATGTAGTGGGATTCAGGCTAATCATAAAACTTGCCATGATGAGCAGACTGAATGAAATTGCTTCATCTCATCCATTATGCCTTTATTTTTTATTATGGAAACAAAAGCTGGGAAACAAAATGTCAGGCTTTTTCATCCCCGATGGGTTCCTATGGATACTCGAAAGAAAGAAAGCACCTTGATTCCTGTAGAGATAATTAACAGACTTTCAGAGTGAAAAGTAGGTAGAGGAGAGCCATTAGTGGCAGGCAGGCAGCTCCCTGGATGCAGAGGACGTGTTTAGTCAAACTCCAAGCATGGGTATCGCCACAATTGCATCCTGCCCCAGTCCAGGTGCTTGCTTTCCCAGACCTTCTGGCCTTGTCTGCTTTCATTAATGGTGGTCAAAACCTGTTAGTCTCCCATAGAGGCTCTCCTCCTCATGAAGGTGGGTATTTCCCTGGGATCAGAGCATCTCTGCAAATGCAGAAAGCAGGCTGGGGCGTCTGCCCTTCTCTCTGGTTCCTCTGACATACAGAGGGTGGTTTGATATTTGAGACTTACACATTGCCTGAACAGAGACCTCAAAAGCACTAACAGATATAACGTTAATACTATACTAGTACTCAAACAGACACGCTCAACACATTTTCCACTAAATCCATCTGCTTTAGCATACTGGTTATGCAAAAGTAGTTCTGGAAAGGACCTTTAATAAAAAGCCAAATCTTATCACTACATTGATTTCTAAAACGAGTACATAAAAATACATTTATTTCATGCTCTTGCCATGACATTTCATTACTTTCCAGAAAATGATATGCACTGGCTCTTGTTTCTTACCCGTTAAAATGTATACTGTGATGCATTTTGAAGTATGGAGTAAAAAACTCCTCAGGCAGAGAGGGTAAAGGAAATATATGACTCGATACGAAGCTTAATAAAGCTAACTGGCATTACATGCAAAATCTTCCTCGTGCCACTCTCCCCAAACACTTAGCCTCTCTCTTTCAAGGCTATTAAAGCCGTTAAGTTGGGTTTCTTTTAATTTCTATCCCCACGCTTCCCAGCCACAAAACAAAAGGCTGATTAAAAGTCTGTGATCCTTCCCAAAATGATGCACACTTGCATCTGCCCAGGCCTTTCAGCAGCGAGCCTGCTGTCATGAATACTCGCACCGTAAATCTCTCGCTGCTGGCTGACTCCCTCCAAGCCTGATCTGCCTGCAGAAAAACAAGGCACATCAATGGATTATTTTTTTTTTTTTAATTAGCATTATTTATGAACGTCAGTGACTCCCAGAAGGCCAAAAAGTGAACTTTGTTCCAGGAGCGGAGATTTTTTACTCACCCATGTGTCAAGTTCACGAGAGCACTAGAGCCTGACTTCCAAGCCAAACTGTGCTTGCGTTGCTGGTGGTGGTGTTTAAGGACAAAACAGGCACTTAGATCACTCTCCAAACTGTCAATGCAACTGTCTTTCACTGGGACTACTACTACAGCCTATATGGATAAAATGATTAATCGCTTCGACTCTACCAGCCATTATTTCTAATTAAAAACTAACCTATAAATACCTATTTTATTGCTGGGTCTGTGTGGTAAATAAATTCAAGCGGTCAGTAAAACACTCATGAAGGAAATTACCTTTAAAAAATGACTTTTCATTTCCAAGTGTATCTTCCTAATTAAAATGGCTGTTTCCCATACATATCCCAGCAGCAGAGTCTGCAATAATTTAAGAGTCTGTGAAAGCACAATTCTCAACAAAACCATTAAAATAACTTCTTGCCATCGCCCGTTCAATGGGAACTATAGCATTTTAATATTAGACTACACTTCGCAATGTTGACAACTTTACTGCTGCCCTATCTCCCAGCCAGGCGGCAAAAAATAAATAAAAAAATAAGCATAAGCAAAAAGAAAAACATGCAAAATGTGCAGCTTCCTAACCAAGCGACTGTACGCATGCTGATTAAATTCCCACCCCCCGCGCCCACAGGGCTGATGACAGACACAAGGCTCTAGGTATAATTAGAAGAGCCTTGCCTTCCAGGCATATCTCAAACCTAAGAGCTACTTGGGGCACCTTGGGACTTCCCTGGTGGAAAACTCTTTTTTTTTTTTTTCTTTTTCCGCTGTAGAGAAGCAAAGAAGCTGCTTTGTAGCAAGCCCCGAAGGTGGGACTGCCACGCCAAGACACTGTGTGTGTTCAGCAAGAAAATGCAAATGTTAACACCCTCCTAATCATCACTTTGCGTTTTAGTATAGCGATAACTTACTTTTGCATGCAAGGAGCCCTTCAACATCTGGCCTGCCTCAGGCGTCCCAAGAGGGCACGCTTCACAGGGAGCAAAGCAAACTCCTCCGTTCCTGACGGGGACCATGGCAAAGAAATACAGCCCTGCTCCCTGGCACAGCCTCAGTGCCTGCAGCAGAAAGCAGAGCCCCAGACCCTAAGACGTGTTTCACAGTTTGAGTTTCAAGAGGATGAAGCAGAAGGATGGTGCTGGGCACAGGCAATGTTTTCAGTGCAAAGGAAGGAAGGAAGAACGGCTCAATTGAGACTTGAAAAAAAGGCAAATGCTGCAAGCAAAGCAGCAGCTGAACTACCATCTATAAATATTTGAATTATTCTATGCAACGTTTCAGAACATAACAAACAGACAGCACTGGGATTTATATTAAAATAATCCCTCTGTGTTGGTTCCTGTATGCGTATATGAATCATACATATTCTTCTTCAGATGCACTGCATATAAAATTATAGATCATATAAAAGCTAAGGACCAGAATTTCAAAAGTGCTCAGCACCCATTTAGATACTAACTGGCAGCAGAGTCTGCCGAAAAAAAACACATTTGATTATTTTGAAGGTAGCAAGAACGGCTGAAACCGCCACTACGCTCCTGAATTTTGCTGATGCACACACAGCCTGAGTGCAAAGGCTTCCAAAACCAGGCTACAGTGCTTCAACGCTAAGCCGTGTGTTAAATGCACTTGAAAAAAAACCTGACCCTAAATGGCCAATTTTACCTCCGTCGACTCTGTTCAAAACCACAATAAAGCTATGGCTTAACATCTAGCACGACTATAGCGCACCTGAAACATTTAAAATGTGCCGTATGCATTACTTGTTATTTATTCTTCAGTCTAAACACTTAAAAAATTAATTACACGCTCTGTCAGAGCTGTCTAATATATAGGCAATCTCAACTATAAAACACCGCGGTGCTCTTTTCCATAACCTCCCCCACCCTTTGAAATTACCTTCAGATGTTTGTTAAGGGACATTAATGCCTCCGAAATCCATCAGCAGCAAGAGGTAAAGCGTTGGCCTCAGTTCAGTGCCATGTATTCAATCCCTGCATCATTAACTAGTGGCCACTAATTCTATCCTTAAATGACGATACAGTTTTATGGGACTTTTCCGATTCTTGTAACTCTTGCTACTTTGGGAAGACAAAACAAAACAAAACAAACAAGCAAGGAAAATCTACCACCGACAAAAAAAAAAAAAAAAAAAAAAAAAAAACTCGAAAAAAGTCCATCCTGAATTGCCATCCTCCAGCTCAAGTGGTTTTATAAAGCCTTAGGTGCTGGGTTGAAGTGCTACTGAGGAATTTTACAGCACAGCTCTCCATCTGCCTGGATGGACACACAGCAAGAATACCTCTGGCAAAGCTGTCTTCAGCATCGTTGCCATTAAGCCGGCAAAGATTTCACTGGAGTTAACTGGAAGTAAAATGCTGGAGCATATGCACAAAATCACACTGAGCAACACAGTATCAGAGAATGAGCTTGGATATATGCTTTTGAACTGAAAAGGGAAAATAGAAACATGAGTATGAGTAAAATTTAACAAATGACCTTTCTTCTACTATGGGCATGATAGGAAATCATCTCTCCACTTCGGAAATTATGCAGGAGAAAATGAAGACAATGCATTTAGCAAGAGGTGTTTTCCCTATTTCATTAACTGCAGGGTGATTACCAATCAGTTGTGAAAGTTATTAAAGCAATTTGTAACTTTAGGCATCTAATGGCGTTTATGCGGGAGGGAACTGGCAATCAACACCACCTAATGCAGCTTGTGGTGTTTCTGTTTTTTTTAATATATCATAAGTGAATTACAGCTGTGCTCCTAACGATACACCGCGTCTGAATCCTACCCTTTGTTAGCGCTATTAATTTGCACCTTTTTAAGCTGACTGGAGCTCACAAGCAAAATAAACATATTCCTCTCCTGCGTACGGCTGTAACCAAAAACTGGAGGAGCCCCAATAACCTTCCGGGGAAGGCAAGGCTGGTGTCCTGTACCACCAGCTGCAATTCTGACCACAATAATGAGCCGCAACGTCCAGGCAGCAGCACCCAAGGACACCATAAGACTGTTCCTTGCTCTCCTCGCTCCCTTTTTTGACATATACCTGAGAAAAGGAATACCAGTCCTTAAAGCCCCAGTTTGCTCTTGAATAAATGTGATTCCTCTTGAACATGCAGAACTCATTTTAATAAGGTAGAGAGCTATTTACAAAAAAAAACCTTACTCCTACTCAAATATGTGGGACTCCTTACTTCTCTCGCTTGGAACAAGATGTAGTAGAAACAAGACTTTCATCGAAGCCAGATGAAGGCTATAATTAACACGCATGCTTTAAACCACAAGCAAATCAGTGAATACTTATCACCTAGATATTCCCCTGAATACCTTTTACCCCCTTCAAGCAGATGTTCCCTATTCTTTTTCCGGACCTGAAGATGACTGAAAACATAGGCACAACCTGCTGATGGACTCACCTTCGATTCTAAACACTTGTACCAAACATTTTCGTAGCTGTAGTAGACAATTTGAATGACTCCGAATTCTGCAAAGCACAACGTGTTATGCCATCATCTTCAGTATCCTAGGACAAAATGTTTGTGGTGACTTCCAACTTACTGTGCAGGGGAAGGAAATGCAAAGTCACACACAAACATTGACAGAACCAGCGAGTGCACCTCAACAGACACAATCTTGCAGAATCACAACTAATCAACAGAGCAAACACAAAATGCTTATGGAAATCAATTACCCATTAAGGGCCGTTTATTTTCTCTTTACCGTTGAATAATTCTGAACAAACAAAGATACTGAAGAGCAAAGCAGCAAAATAAATGTATTGGCTGATGCTTTCCTTATTGATATACCACTCAGTTCCACAGGCAAAGCGCTCCCTGGGCAACTGCAGCCACTACGAGCAGAGCTGTGATTTTGTTGGTGCTCTTTCTTCTCACCTTCCCAAATGAAATAAACCACTCACCGATTAATCTCATCGTGGCACTATTAATTATGTTTGTCCTGGTATTCTGATCACAAGTCACAGCTCATCACAACTCTTGAGTGATGTGGATATGAGAGCGACAATTCACACACAACCTTGTCCTAAATCACCCATTACGGACTGCTTCCACATATGAGACTATCGGGCAGCAAGTTCTCAGTCGGAGCCCTTTTGCTAGGAAATAACTGAAGTCTCAACCACCTGACATTTAACTATAATATTGACTTTTAAATTGCTATCTTAATGCCATGGTTAAACCGTGTGAATACAAATGTGTTATGCAGAAATAAATTGATGTATTTCCATCACTGAAAAAAAAAAGCCGCATGGAACTATTTTGGCTGCAGTAAACGCATTACTGTTTCCCCCACTTTCTGGGATTTGTTTTTTTCCTTCCAGGTGTGATAGTAAATCTGTCTTCCTCTCCTCATTTTACAGACTCCAGCCCATGGGCATTTGCTAAGGTATGTATCTTAATTTCTGACACCAAGCACTGCTGCATTTCTGAAGAACCTTTTGGGAAGGTGTCAATCAGTTCTGCATGCCTCTGCATCCTCACAGATGCGCCTCAGGTACTCAAATCTAAATGAAGCAGTCATAAAAATGGCCTTTTTTTTTTTTTTTTTTTTTTAGCAACTTTCCACCGAGCAGCTTTTGTGAGGAATGAGGAGATCTGCTGACTTTCAATCCCTTTGTAAAATATCTCCCCGCAGTCTCCCATGCAATCCTCTTTCAGCCACCAAGCAGAACCTGTGAGGCTCACTATTGTATGGAAAGGCAGAGCAAAGAAAGATCAGACACCTGAGGTGGAAACTGGGGAGAAAATAAGCACCTCGTTCTAGAAGCTGCAGAAGTCCAGAAGCACAATTTCTCAGGTTAAAAACATGAGAAATATTGTATCTGTTGCTTCAGCTCCGGGACACAACAATTTTTTTGTGCCTGGCGAAACGGTGCCCATTGGAGGGATTTACAGGAGTGATACTCACTTTATTATCATTACTTTGGGGAAGGAGGTGGAAATGACCACATTAACGTCATCAGAGGTTTCATGGCTGCAAATAATAGGAGAAAAATACTCTCGGGTAATAATGATATGCAGCCGCCCTCTGAAGGTTTACATTATAACCTATCTTCTCAATTTCCTCTGGGTAACCTGGTATGTTGCCATTTGGAGAATAGTTTCTATGATTTAAACCGTGAGACCCTCGACTTTCCCCTCTTTGTACCCAGGAGGTTTAGGTGCTTACTCTAAAAGTACGGTGCAGTTAGTGACTGCGGGATGCTGGTTGGGGTCAGGGTCAACAGGAGCACTTCTGCATGCAGAAGGTTTTGAGAAATCCTCCTTGTGTTCTGTCATCTTCTATTCTTAGTCACCTCTCCATGCCCAGGAAGGATGAGGAAGATTTTTCCCTTCGAGAGTTTTCATTCCACATTCACAATAAATAAATAAATAAATAAAGTTTTACTGCAGGAGAGAGTGAGGAGGGTATGGTGGCGCAGAATAAGTTGATTTCAGGATGACTGGGAGAGGCTTTTTCTTCGTACTTATAACTCAAGACCTAGTGAAGTTTAAAATTTGAAATGTTCAGGTTGGCTGATCCCCTCCGGGGCTTTGCATTACTGCTGAAAGTTATATGACAGCAAAAAGACCTGGATTAGAAGCTGTTACAAACTCCATTTTGTCTGTAGGACAAAATTGATGGGAAAGCACCAAGGGGAAAGAAATTGCCGAAAAATTCCAGTCACTGTAATGCCACGACACAGGTTATATTCCACACCCACTCTTCTGCTTTGGTCTTTTGTTGTTCTTGTTGTTTAAATACGCTCTTGAATGCGCACCTGAAACAGTGCATGAGTATATACACGTAGGTAAAAGATACCCAGTGCACCGGGCACAGAGGGGAGCTGTGCTAGGGAGCACAGTTTGGGACACTGATGAGTTTGTCTGCATGTACATCAAACTGAGTACACACACAACACATTCATGGCCAGGCTGCGGTCCCCTAGGAACAGCTCTGCTTCCCACGTGGTCCATCAAGATTAAGAACTGGTTCAGGGTCCCACGAGATAACAAACATACAATTTTTACACAGCCTTTCGTCTTTAAATCATGCGTTTAGATGCAGTCTGTTAATAACCACTTAGACAGGTGCACACCGAGCTGCCTTTCGGAGACCCTGCTGCAGATACTGCAGAAGCTGTGGATTTTGAAGAAAATCAGGGACCATGCCCATGCAGGCAGAGGAACCACTGCACTGGACGAAAGAGAACAAGGGAAGCAGCCTCGCTGCTGTATTAACTCCATTGAACCAGGACACAACTGAAGGAAAAAAAAATAATGTTCATTTAGGGATGTTTTTAGCTGTGGTGACACGCAGCAAGCCTGGTCTATAACCCACCAATACGTACTGCCTCTCTGCCCTCCTCGGAATTGCTTCCAATCATGAAGATCAGTGAACCAAGCTCACAGCCTAACATGCACAGTTCCAGTTATCTAGCAAGCCTTTCCTCTAGGAGAAAAAAATAAAAATAAAAAAAGAGACCCAGACAAAAAAAAAAATGTTGCAAAAAACAGGGAATAATTGGGTTTTAAAGAGCTACAGATACAGGATTTATGTATGTAATACTGGAAAAAAAGATGTTCAAGCCGTAAGACGTTCACCGTGGGCATTTTCTAAGTGCTTCTTACTATGTTATACAGCAGAGGTTTGGTTTGTACGCTGTGCTGATTTATAGCTTTCCCTTCTAAAAACGAAACAAACTGACTCCTCTCTGCAAGAAGGGTTAAGTGTTTAAACATGTCACTTTTTCAGAAAAATTACAAATTGGGATATGAAGCCAGTGAGAAATAAAAGGAAAAAAAAAAAAAAAAAGTCTTAAATGGATAAGCTATTCTAGCAAGCTCTGATTGTTGCACTGAAAGCACTGTCTCTTTTTTACATTACATGAGAAATCTAATTAACTGCTTCAAGGGGGAAAAGCAAAGTAGTTCTCCGGCAGACTATATTTGACCTTTCTTCCTTCAAGGTGATAAACAAACAAACAAGATGCTAATTATTGTCTCAGCTTGAATTTGCACTTGAAAAAAGTCAAGTTTGGCTTAGGTGAGACTGAAAGGAAAGGTGTAAAGGTGCAGAACAATACAGCTCCGCTTTACCTTGTTTTGGAATCTGATGTCAAACAAGTATTCACTCAGGGCTCTTTTGCCAAGCTTCTAGTTTGAGCTGAGCTGTGAGCGTGGATATCAAACTTGTGTCGGCTCCATTCTGACCTGCCAAGCTGGGAACCACTTGTTACAAAATGCAATCTGATGAGGATTGGGTATATATGAAGAACAGCCTTGTCAAAAACTGCTTTGATCAGATGTGATAAAACTGGACTTCTGTCATCACTTCGGGAAACACAAGGGGACAGAATAATTCAATTTGATTTTTGGAAGAACCCATCAGAAGATATACCTTTTTCTGTGGGATTTTAAATAGCACAGACAGCAACAGCATCCTCCAGCCAATTCTGACTTTCCCCTCAATGAGGGATCCTGTGTAGCAATGAAATGCTCCTGCAAACAGGAGAATGAACTACGACTCCTGCGACAGCACGGTGACAAAAAGCTGCTGCCGGTATGGCATAAGAAAAATTCATAAATAAATTACATTTTGTGCCTGTTCCCAGCAGCAGAGGAACGTATGCATTTGTCAATTCTGTACAACAGATCCATACAAAGGATGTTAGGAAATGCTGCTGCTGAATAAAGAAAACCTGCCCTGCAAACAGCCCCACTAACGTGATGCACCCGACCGTGCACCTGTGCCATGTGGAAGCTCAACCACAGGAGCAAGCCCACTACCTGCACAGGCGACACTGCACGTACACGCAAGCTTTTCCATTCTAAAAGAGAATCGTGGGATGGTTAAGGTTGGAAGGGAACCCAGCAGGTCAAACAGGGACACCCAGAGCAGGCTGCTCAGCTCTGGGGCCAGGCAGCCTCTGAAGATCTCCAGGGACGGAGACTCCACAAGCTCTCTGGGCAGCCTGTGCCAGTAGATATCAAACCCTTGATGCGAAGCGTGAATCACAGCCACATAAACTAGCATGCGGGTGCTGTCAGGAGAGGTCACCTCACTCCATGCAGAAGATTTGAGCCTGCATGTTTGAGGCTGCTTTTGTGTCAAGTCAGGCACTTTCCTTCATGCTCTGCCCTTGGAATGTTAATCCTCTTCAGGGAAATCCTTGGCCTATCGATGATGATGGCAAACCTCCCGTTACTAGCTTGAGAGGAGGCCAAGATTTTACCCATGGAGCGTTCATCAACATTAAAACCACCAGCGGAACCTCTCTCAAAACCAGCAGGAATTACAAGTGCAGGCTCCCAGGCTCTTAGCTGGTGTAGGTGTGATTCAAAATTTCATCTAGCCAATCTATCTTTTACTTTTAATCAATGATATGTTCTAAAAAGCCACGGGAGCTGCTAAGATGTGCCACTTACCTAGGGAAATGCACATGGCTTAAACCTTTATTTCTTGTATTAGTGTTGACTCGGCAGCATCAGGAACATAAAACGGTAGCCTCACAGAGCGGAAGAGGTACCTGACAATCATTTCAGTCCAAGGAAAGAATCATAGCTGTGGGTTAGTGCCTGCTGCCCAGAGCAGTGCTGGGATGAGAGGCAAGACGACTCGAAGCTGGAGGCCCCAGGGAGAAGCAGGATAAATAAGTGCAGGTGCAAAGCTCTTGGGACACCACTACACAAGAGCTTTCTACACAAGAGCTGGCTCCTCATGGTGCAAATAGCATGAAAATTTGCTGAGGCAAAGAAAGAAAAGCGTTCCCTTAACAGCTATTGATGTCGATATGGTATAAGCCATTGGTCACTGTCAGGAAATGTTTCTCCTATGAGCTGCAGTATCAGAAGGAGAAAAGGTAGGCGGCACTTCCTCATCCCATTTAATGTCAACAGCATGGATATACCCACCTGTTCGCCCCTCAGCTTCAGATACCTGCTTTTTATGAGCCGTATTATGGGTTTTGAAGGACGTCTCACTGGAAAGAGCGGGGTGTCCTGCTCAGGAAAACTGCCCAAGGCTGGCTACCTGAGCGCTGAAAGAAAAATGAGTCATGGGCAACGGGTCAAGGAACAGTGAGAAATGTGGGAGGAAATGCAAACAAACAGCCATGAAAATAAATAAATGCCACAGACACAGGTGAAATTACCAATGCTTTGTGGCAGTGACACCAGTGGTTTGCTTGTGTTGTAAAAGCTCACTTGCCATATTTTGCAAAGTAAGCCAGGGTTCAGAAGAGTTTTTTGTTTGTTTGTTTTTTAAAAAAAGTCATATCCAGGGTCAGAAAACAGCTCCTCAAAATAAAATCCGTTAGATGCAGTCAAGAAAGTGCTTTTAGAAGAATAAAAAAGCCTCATGCTACAGGTTCTTTATGGCATGTTGGGAAAGCGCTTTTGTTCAGTGAAACCGATTAAAGTATTTCTTCTCCTCCTTGATCTATGCGCCACTCTGTAAGCTACAATGAGAAACAATCCCGTGCACCTTTAAATATTTTATTGTTTGAATCAAAATGGCTCTTCTATGCCTAAAATGGACAGAGGTTTATTTTTATAAGGAGGAACTGCAACAAATCTTTTAGAAATCTTTTATCAATGTTCCGCTTTGCAACATCCCTGCCATAAATTTCGCAGTGAGGAATTCATTACATAATTGGATGTGGCTCTACGCAATTTATTTTAGCTTCCTGAGAATCCAAACGTAATTCATGATTCACGTATAAATTATACACAGGAGCAAGTGATCTGAGTGCAAACTGCATATTGCATTAAAGAATCCTGTGCTGCTGAGCTTTGGAGTGTAACAATTTCATTTTAAAATGGGAAATAAGTATGGGAAAGATTTTTGAGCTTTCCTCAAAATGTGAGAGAGAGTGAAACACAGCAAGTCCAGGGGGCGAAGTCTATGTCAATCTGAAACAATTGGAAAAAAAAAAAAAATACGTTGGTAAACATGTAATTTATATGCAACCTTCAGTTATACCAGTCCAGAAAATAAGTTAATCAAGACAACCAGCCAGCAGGAGCTGGGACAGGAGAGTTAGGAAGAAAAGAAAAAAAAAAAGGTTGAGGGGCTTTTTTTTTTTTTTTCCCCTAATTTACTCTCTTTTTTTTTTTACCCTCTCACTCAGCAGGTTAGCGTATGACCCAAGAAAGCAAATCCAGACTTTTAAAATAGGTAAAATAATTCAGGGATGAGTTTTTAAAAGTTCTCAGCTTCTCTTTTTTTTCAAAATGTGCCCCATATAGCAGCTCCCAGCCAGAATAACAGGAGCTTTTGAGTGCTAAGCTCCTCCAAAAAAAAGTTTTGTACTTAATCTTCCAGGTAGAAAAACCTATAGAAAAGAATACCAGCTCTGACTCTGCTTTTATTTCAACACAGGTATTTCCAAAAGGGCAAAAACTGAACTGCCTGGCAAAGCTGAAACAGAAACATTGACATTTCATCAACATCCCGAGAAGAAAAAATATTCAGCAAAAACAAAAGTCCCACCAGGAAAACTAAAGGGATTATTTCAAAACCACTTCATTTAGTTGAAACAAACCAGAACAATTTGGGAAACAGTTTTCTACCGGTCTCTCCACTACAGTGCCTTTCACGGCATGGAGGCACTCAGTTTTCTCCTCTGGTTCATGCTCCCCTGATACAGAAGCTCTGCGAACCTACCAGTGGGCGGCATGGAAGTGGCAGTGCTGTAAAGCATCTCAGGGAAAGCAGTTGGGCAGGGAGCTCAGCTGGCAGGGGAAAAGCTGTGCAGTGCTTGGGAAGTATGACAGTAGCTCAGGATGGCGTGAACCAATGTCAAAATGACCTTGGAGAGAACAAGTTACACTCTTCTGCATGGTCTTCCCTGTAAGATGATCGCCCTTTATATTTATTTATTTATTTTAATTGCAAACCAAGCCCATTCCCTTTCTTCCTTTGCACTCATCACCTCTAGAGCAGCCACAACAGGATGCTGCTGGGCCTGAAGCAAAACGGGGCGATTCCCAGCAGAGCACCCTCACCAGCACTGGAGACTCCTTCCCATGCGACATGGGACCTACGGGCCCCAGGGTGGCGTGGGGCCTTTTGGGACAGCTAAAATGGACTCCAACCAGAAAGAAAGAGAGAAAGAGAATGCCAGGAGGAGAATATAATGACCAAATATTTGCTGAAAAAAAAAAAAGGAAACACAAAAGGACTTTACAAAAGGCACTTAATAAGCAGGAACAGTTTTGCTCGAACAGGAAAAAAAAAGGTACAAAGCATTCATTTTTTCACAGAGCTCCCTATCAACCACACCTCAGTCTCCAAAGAAGAAGGAAGTTAGGGAAGGGAGAGGAAAAGAGAGGGGAGCTGATGACAACAGCAGATAAAGCATGCCATCCACCTGTCCATCTGGAGCAGGTGAAAAATAGGTTTTAGCATTTTAGGAATTCATTCCTACGTTTTTTTATAGCGCTTGCTTCAACAGCAACTGTGCTTGATTTAGCTAGCATGGTAGAAAATGATGTAGTTACTTATGGTTTCTTAAGAGCAAAAGAAACCATCATACTTCTTTGACCTAGATCAACTTTTATCTAGGCTTCCCAGAGAAACCCACCAACGGCTGGTGAATACTTCCTCCAAGGGATTTATGCAACTGTGTCTACACAAGCATCCTGAATAAGCTTGTCTGTGTGCCATAAGTATTATTCCTGCACAGGTGCCTTAAATATCTTCAAAGAAGCGAAGTTTATTTTATTGGTCTAGCTGGGGACTTCCTGATGCACTGTTTCCATAGAACTGCTTAAGAAAACAGAAAAAAGCAGTAACGCTGAGCAACGATCAGCACTGCAACTAAAATACCATCTGCCTCAACCGAAATACAAGTTGGGGGGGTTCCAGTGTTTACGTGGCTTCTTCACACAATAACCACAACAGGCGTTTTCATAAGCAGCAGCAAAGAAATTCAAACTTTCCCAACAACAACAGATGCCACCCAGTCACCACTGTCTGCCTGGAGGTGGAACAGCGTCCGCCCAAAGGGAGCCCGGCCTTTCGCTAATTCTCTTGCTACAAAGAGGCCCTATTGCCGTTAACCTGTATGGCAGATATGCATGGCCACTGCCCTTCCACCTAACAAATATATGTTCAGTAGTCACAAAAATACTCACCAGCCTTTCCAGAAGAGGTGTTTTGTACACTTACAGTCCCAAGCTTCTAGAGCTTCCCAGCACCCAACACTAAAACCAGCCAGGGCTCTGAGAGTCAGCACGTAAGCCTGCTACCAACGCTAGCAGGTACCATCTCCCAGCAAATCATTTCACACATGGATGTGATGAGATTTTCATCACGCTGTTCTCTAGACTCATTTGGAGCAGAAGTGAGCTTGCAGAGTCATTAAAATGCCAGCAAACTGCCATTAAAATGCTAACAGTGTCACCACAGCTAGCAGGGGAATAACATTATTATTGTTTAAGTGAAACACCAATACAAAAGTGTTTTGTGGAAGAAGCCCGGGGCTTCGGAAATACCAAAGTCCAGTCAAGGGAAAAAAAACACCCATGACGTTATGGTTACAGGCTGACTGCAAGGTCCTCTACTTGCTGCAAACCAAAGCAGAAACACGCTGTGATAAAGGAGAAAACAGAGATCTCCTCTCATCTTTGCCGTATCTTTCAAAAAACAATGACCGTTGATAAGAGCCACTCCTTCATTCTTCATGAGTGGAAAATTATCTGGTTAAATACACACACGCTTCCAATTTCTTATTTACAAGCACTGGGCATAATTTCTAATATAAATTAGGTCTTTATAAATAAATGCAGAGGCCTGCTAGGAACATCAGCAAAGAGCTTGACTTACAGCATTTCAAACGAACCAAATCATGGCACTCAAATCACATTAAAGTAATTTTTCTATGGAAAATTGGGTTTGCAATTCTCAAGCTCTACTATAATAAAATGCCCTGTTAGTATATTTGTATGTCAGCTGATTCCAGGGAATGGTTTGTGCTATATGTTTGCAATTATTTAGTAAGGATATACCAATGACACAACTCTATGGCCAATGACACAACTCTTGGCAGGCTAAGCTCACCTCTAAAAGAACAATGCTTGAAACATTTTTGTAACAATCCTCTACGAACCTTATGTAATTTATGGTTACTTAAAGTTTTACAATCCTAGAAATCTGTGTAGACTGAACCAAATGCTAAACTTCATTTAAAAATATATATTCTTGAACCCAACAGAGACATAGTGTCATTGATTAATAACCAAATTTTTCATCATGTCATCCTTGAAGGACGGGTAAGGAAAACTCCTTTGTGAAATGGACTTTTGAAACATTACTGATGTCTGAATTTCTTTGATTTTCCTCACTCTTTCAGTGCTCCACTCCACAAAAAGCTTCTTTGTATCCTTCAGAAATTCTCTTGGTAAGAAAGTTCATCACTATAGGAAGAGATACTTATACATGCGTATTTACATCAAGCCATACGCCTGGCCTTTTGACTAAAATTACCATTAACAAGTTATGGGACTGAAATCAGTCTCTAAGGCAGACTGACAATCCCAATAAGGCAAATTGTAATAGCTATCGTTGACCTCAGTAGAGCCAGAATTTGGCGCACTGCAATTTTTACAAGAATTATTTAAGAAGTAAGTCGCTAGATACCCACCCAGAAATCAAGCACACTATTTGATGTTTACTCTAGCCATATCTTGTTCGCTGGCTGTACTTTGATAATACAAGAACCAACATTAGACTGTTTGTATGGCCTCAGTATTATCACCGTAAGCAAACCAACATGTGTGATGGCCAACTATCAACATCAGAGCATTAACTTTTTAGACAAGCTTACAAAATAATCCAGAATTAGCATCTCACAGTACTGCATTCCACGATGATATTATTCTAAGCGCCAGTCTATGTAGCAGCAACCTCTACAGCTGGTATGCAGGCAAGTCTTGCATTCGATTTGGTGAGAGATTTCAGAAAGTGAAGAATGAAGAGTTTTGGCCACTGACATACAAATTTACATTCTGGAATCTGACACTCACTCTTGAATTACTCAAGTGTTTACCCTCCTCTTTGTCATCTTCCCTAAATCTTGGTAGACACAAAGCATCTGCCATGAGGTTATGCTGAAATCAGCAGGCAGGCCCCATGGAGGAGCTAGCTCTGTTCTGCAACTGCTCCAGCAATAAAATGCAATCAGCGCCTTCTTGAGATTGCTCAGTACGCATCAGCCAAATGAGAAAATGCAGTCTGATTAGAGGCTGCATTTTAATCGGGTGCAAAAATAAAACCTTCCCTTTCCAGAGGGACACAGATTATTTATTAGTGATTATTTCTCTTGAAAACTCTTTTTTTTTCCAGTAAATCATCTTTTCTCTCTTCACTTCAGAAAGTTTACACACAGCTTTCCAGGATGTCACTAAAGTGCGAGCAAACTATTTACATTCCTGCCATATGTCTACCGATATCCTGCAGCTGTCTATCTAATTTACAATTAGATACCAAACTTCTGCTTGCGTAATGATTTGCATACTTCCCTAATTGCATGTTTTTAACACCAGTTAAGTAGATTATTATTTTTTTTGATTGGACATTATTTTTTCACCCCCACAACTTATTCAACGCATTTCTCTTATTTTAAGCATTTGGTGCCCTGGGACAGGCCATCAGAGAGATCCAACAGTGGAGTGGAGATATATATAGTATATTATATATATATATATATACATATATATATATATATACTTTCATAGCTCAAAGTTAAGATTCAACAGAGCCCACATGTAAACTCCAGGGCTGTGGTTACAAGAGCACCTCATGCAAATTTCTTTCTTGTTGAAATGATTTTCCAGTGGCCAGACGCAGAATTTCCATCTCTCACCACCATGTTAGCCAAAAAAGCCAACACAGAAGCTCCATGGACAAACCCCATACCAGTGGCCATTTGTGTAGCCAGCAAGTTTTCCTTTTTGGCGAAACAACATTCTAGAAAGAAACTCATTTTAGGTTAATTAAAATAAGTTACATTAGATGAAAAGGAAAAGCCTCATATTCCTCTTTTCCCATTAAAATACAGTAAGTCACAACTCTAAAGATAGTCACTTTACACTAAAAATATTATCAATTCTGCAAATATCAGGAAGGCATTCTGACATTTTCTGAATTATTTTTGTCTTATTTCCACCCAAAAGAAAACGTCATTAAAATTGATGAGTTTTAACAACCAATTTTGTGTTGAAGAAACAGTCTTTTCTGAGAGAAAATTGTTTCAGTGGAATTTCTTCTGGTTTGATCACTAATTATTCGAAGATACTGGAGTTCTCTGATCCTGGACATATGACATGGATTATAGTGAAACCAGCTGGAGATTAAATTTCTCACTCACATATGGAGCTCATGACCCTCTTTATGAATCATCACACCGTTTGTTTAATATTTAATGCAACTCTTAGTTACTCTGAAGAAAATGTTGAACAACAGGGGCCCATAAAATTAAAATCACACAGCAAAATCACAGCTACTTGCAAATCCTCTCTCTTCTTTGGGACTTCATCACAAATCTGTCTGATCTAGGCTCATTAAGTTTATTTTTTCACTCCCGAGATGGTAAGATATGATGGAACACTAAAATTTCATATAAACATATCTGATTACAGCTTGCAAGCCTCAAGAGATCCAGCCTCGCTTTCCATGCAAACCTAGACATGGCAGTATCATGAGCTTGAGAAGAAATATTTCTGAGTGTGTTAATCTGCTGAGCTTATAGGAAGAGTGGGAAATCTAAACAGTGCAACAGAAGAGAACCACTGCTCTAGGCATAATTTCACTATCTTAAATGCATAGACTGTACAAGATGGAAATGTAACTGCCTCAGTCGTGCTCTCTCTTTCCTCTGCTCCTGAACTTACCAACTTGAAAAATAAATTCAGAAAACTGTCAGTAAGTAACTACATACCTCAACGAAGGCAAATCTGCATGCAGTCGGGAACATTTTATCTACCCATTTCCCCAAAGCTAAAAGAAATACTTTTTTTTTTTTTTTTTTCTAAATGCATTTATACAGCTTCTAAGAATCACCACTGCATTATTAAATTAGCTATGCAAGAAGTTTAACGTTTCCCCAGACCTCACCATCCGAGCAAGGTCAGCGAAGTCAAGCCAAAACCCAGCTCCCATTCTGTCAACCTGAATCTGCCTTTTGTTCAAAGACCTGTTTCCACTCAATATTAAGACAAGTCTTGCCTCCAGCTTTTAGACCAAAGCACAGATTTGCATCCTATCCACAGCAGACATCCAAAAACCAAAATCTCTTTACAGTTGTGCTATTTTCTGACATCAAACTCCCTTCTGCCTTCCTTTTCATAGAATCATAGGATGGTTTGGGTTGTAAGGGACCTGACCTGCGTGGGCTCCTCTCCACGGGCTGCAGCTCCGGCTCGGGGCCTGCTCCTGCGGGGGCTCTCCATGGGCCGCAGCCTCCTCCAGGCCACATCCACCTGCTCCACCGGGGGCTCCTCCACGGGCTGCAGCATGGAGATCTGCTCCATGTGGGACCCATGGGCTGCAGGGGGACAGCCTGCTCCACCAGGGGCCTCTCCACAGGCCACAGGGGAACTGCTGCTGCCTGCCTGGAGCACCTCCTGCCCTCCTGCTGCACTGACCTGGGGGGCTGCAGGGCTGCTTCTCACTCCTTTCTCTCCCAGATGCTGTTTCCAGCAGTTTTTTTCCCCTTTCTTAAATCTGCTCTCACAGAGCACAAACAACATTGCTTATTGCTTATTGCTTATATCACAGTCTACAACTTCCTCGTAAGGGGGTGTCGAGAGACAGGAGACCTTTTCTCCATTAACACCAGTGACAGGACCTGCGGGAACGGGGTTAAGCTGAGGCAGGGGAAATTTAGGCTTGACATCAGGAGGGGGTTCTTCACAGAGAGGGTGGTTGCACACTGGAACAGGCTCCCCAGGGAAGTTGTCACTGCACCGAGCCTGTCTGAATTTAAGGAGAGATTGGACTGTGCACTTAGTCACACGGTCTGAACTTTTGGGTAGACCTGTGCGGTGTCAAGAGTTGGACTTGATGATCCTTAAGGGTCCCTTCCAACTCAGGATATTCTATGATTCTATGATTCTATTGGCCCAGCTCTGTCCCGTGGCGAGGCCCTTATCTATCATGGGGCAGCTTCTGGATCCTTCTCCCAGAAGCCACCCCTATGGCCCCCTGCTACCTAAATCTTGCCGCGTAAACCCACTACATCCCCTTATGAATTGGAAGGCTGCTGTAAGGTCTCCTTGGAGCCTTCTCTTCTTTGGGCAGAACAACCCTTGTTACACCAACAAATCACATACAGGGGAGGAAATATATGGGCAATTCCAATGAAATCTACTCACAACTCTTTTCTCATTTGTGGTTGAATACTCCAAAGGCCAACCCTTGGTAGTTTCATCACTAGGGTTTACAAATGCTTTTCAGGAGAGTACCTCTTTCAAGTAAGTCCTGGCAGATCGAAACTGCATGCAAAGGGCTATCTTTGCATCACAGCCCTGCCATGGCCCTTACTCTCAAAGGCTGTGAGTTACCCATGTTAACTCAGTAAGGAAAAAACACAGTAAAAGACCCCCCAGAAAACTAAGCAGTTCTCCGGAGGGGTAGAAACGCACTTGATACTGGCCATGAACTAACATTCCCCAGTCGGACAGCAGATCTGCCCACATTGGCCTACATGGGTCTCCTGGAACTTTTTGCCCTTTCCTCCCTCATGTTTGCCAACAAATTTCTCAGGTCAAGTGCTGGGGTACGGCCAAGACTTGGAAAACTAAAAGTGCAACTTGCTAATGCATCGCCCGCCTCCCTCCTCGCCTCTGCCCCTCATCCTGTCTGTCTGAGGCACCAGCTCAGTGTTGCCTCAAGCAAAGCCCTTCTCCCTGCATCAGCTTTTTCATGGCCCTTGAAAGACTTGGAAAGAAAACAAAACTTATGAGGAACATGCACATTTCGACCTGGAATTGACTGATACAGCATTAGTCAAATCTTCTATTTTCATGGTTCGGTACTAATTACTTGACATCAGTAGGTGTCATCATTAAAAAGTTCCTTTTAACAATACAATGACTGGTTGGGTGGATTCAGTGGTAGGAGCTCCTCATGCAGGTTCACATGCCCCACACTGTAAACATGGCTGATTACACAGCCTTATGAAGAACTAATTAAGTGTTTCTGCACAGTCCATTTTGCCGGCTGTGCCGTGAAAGAAATGACTTCATGCGGTAACATCACAAACTGCCCCTGCTGCCCTTTCACTCATAACAAGGTCAACATCTGCATGGGCAAAATATTTTTGCATATGCAAAGAGCCACAAGTAGTGAGCCTAGCAGCTGTCCATCTCCAAACCTGCATGTGCAGCAAACATCTAATACATTCGTGAGATTTTTCCACGGGAAAAGCATGCAATTGCACCTTTGGCTTCTGCACATCCTTTATCTCAGCACCTAGAAACTGCAGAGGACTTGCCTGGCTGCTGAGGTTACCCATCTGAAGAGGTGGTTGCAGGCACAGAAATCCCAGGTCACTCTGTCTCTGAAGCAGGGCAGCAGCAGTAGGGATATAGCCTCTTCCTTTGGAAGCACTGAGTACCCACTTGGTGGAAAAAACAGGCATCTTAAGGTAGGTTTTGCTCCCATTAAACCACTTGTTGTGGAGCCCTTTGCAGAATTATGTATGTAAGTACAGACCTCACAAGCCCAGAAATATTGTCCTTGCCATCTCTCCCTGCTTTGCAGTCTGCATAACTATTCCAACACCACTTTCTTGTGAGCTCCCCAGCAGAATTAATTAATGTTTGCACAGTACTTTGAAGATGAAAGTACTACGCGAGTGATAAATATCAGGCCAGATTCTCAGCTGGTTTAAAAACTGGCATTTACAGCATGGCACCTAGACCCACAATCACCCTGTCTTATTAGAGAGGGTCTGCAGAAAATGCGAACAAAAAAGCGTAACACAAAAAGAAAGAAAAAGTACATAAGAAAAAATATAAAAAATACAAAAATATATAGAAAAACAGCATTGTAGCAATAACCTTCATGCCTTTCAGAGTCACTGTTTCTGCAGGTGAAGAGTACAAATCTGTAGAGCCACAGTACCATTCTCCTTCAAATCTCCTTAAAACTCACTTCTGCTGTGATGCCTACAAATCATTCGACACTGATTAGCCAGCTGATGTTCTGTGACTTTGCACATTACACTCACCATAACCATCCTGCTCTTACACTGGCCTGCCCCAGCTGTTTACTCAACGTGCTGCTTCTTTTTCTTTCCTATCCTCTGCCTGTAGACTACTTGAGCTTTTGCAGGTGTTTTGTTTTTTTTTTTTTCATATATATGAGTACCGGGTTACATACATGTAGACAAAATGTCTTTCCAGTCCTTTGCAGGCTCCATGTAATATTAGGGATGTGCAAAAGTCAGTCACAAAGGAAAAGACTCCGTAAGTGTAGATCCACTTAAAGAGATGTATGTGTTCCTCTATACAATGGTTGATCATAAAAATCAACCCAGGAGGGGTTGATTTCAACTCATGCACTTTTATACATAAAGCAGCTACGTGCTTTAGCAAAAGGCACCACACTATTACAGTTTAAGGGCTAAACTTACTGCTTATGCAACATTTTTTTTAATAGCAGGAACCACACTTAAAATTGCGAACACATGGTTCGAGAGGAAGTTTCATCGGCAAATCAGTCTGTCACTTGAATAAACTACAATAGTTATAAGGAGAGACAAAGTGACTCTTTAAATATTATGGAAACTGGCAAGACTGCCTTTCCTTTGGGGGCTTAAAATAACACAGCTGCCGACAAGCGAAGAGAAAGCACCAGCAGGCTGCACGCATCTCATGCCGGGATGCCCCAGCTTACCAGGGAAGCACCTCCACCCACTGGATGTGGGCCAAGTGCCGATTCTCCAGAAGGACAGAGCACCTCCAGATCAGACCTTTCAGCTCCCTCAGCTTGGCAGGAAAAGAGAGCGGGCGAATTTGAGGCCACGCGGCTGCGTTTGTGCGCAGACACGTGATAAAGACAGCACGGTGTTGTGCTGAATGGCAAATCCACAGTGCGTGCCTACTGCCTTTTATTCCCTCTTAACTGCTATCAAGTTTTTGGCGTGTGTGTGTGTTGGGGGGAGAGGAGGGTTAATGGGCTGCATCTGGAGGGTGTGCACTATTCCCACCAAATTACCAGGCCTTTGGAAGCAGGAGTTACTGTGCTGGACCACCACAACACCAGTGTGAGTGAGACCAGGCTCAGAGCCACTGCCAGCCTTAGAGAACAGATTTATCTGACTGTTTCTGTCACTTTTTTTTTTTTTTTTTAAGGTAGTAGCAGGGTAAACCTCACTGCAAGTCCTCTGCACAACTGGCTGGACAGTGCAATGTCCCAGCATGCCGGGACAAGCATTTTTGTATGTTTTTAATGCAGTTGCCAACAATATAACAAAATACTGGAAGGACAGGCATGAGGATAGAAAGTCCACACATCGCTTCAGCCCTGGTGAAGCAAGCCTGGGTATCCGTGGGGAAAGCTGTGCCACGGGGAGGCTTTTCTGTGAGGTGAGATGACCATGTGCTTGGAGTGGCCCAAAAATGCATGGGACCACTCTATCTTCCTGTTTGGGTGGTAAAGCAGAAAGGTGGTTGCTCCTTACCCTGTAGCTCTGAGAGTTCACCTCCTCTCCTTCTAGAACCAGTTCCTAGGAGGAAGGAGGATAGCTGCCTACTGAAACCCTGACCCCATTTCACAGATGAATTATATAGATGAATGACCCACAGACTGTTTTGTACAAATATTTCCATAATAGGCACCTCAATTTTTCATTGCAGGATGAAGCGTTAATGATGAAGATCATCTGAGGGTGAGGCATTCAGAATGCATCACTTCATTGATGACAAATGGACTGATGCTACGTGCCTTGGATCCAGACAAATTTTGTATCATGTCCACATGATCTAGGTGCCAAATTCAAACCTTAGACATCACTTTAAATTATCACAATTATTTCACAATTATTTCAGTAGAAAACCGTGCATGGGAAGGATGCTGATACTCTTTCCATGGTCTCCACTAGACCTTACATTATCAACTCCTTTGCTAACTCAGTCACATGCGCTATTCATAGAGATTCTAGAAAAGAGCCCTCAAGCCTTTTCCCATGTTCAACAGCAAGACTCTACCCACACAAATACCTAAAATACTTCACTTTTCAGTAAGAAAATGGAAAAAAAAGTGCACTGGAAATGAGTTCCCATACTATGAGATTCCAGCGAATGTTACAAAATCCAAGGACACAGGCTTTGCAACAAGCCTTCTTTTGAAAGAAGACAAAATCAAAGATAAACCTGAGGCTGGCAGCCTGAAGCGTCTGATCTGTACTCCTGACATGTAGCAGTTCTGCTCAAAACACAGGAGAAGAAGATGCCCTTCCCACCCCAAACTAGCAAGTCTGCCCATATACACACGCTGCAGGTAGCACTGTGTTATGGATGCAAACAAATGGCTTAACGTTCAAGCCCCAGCAACTCATGCCTGGGGCAAAGCTTGATATTTTCCCATCTGAGTGCAGCTCTTTCTTACCCTTCCAGTCTGTTTTGTACTCTTAATTTCCTACTGAAGCCTCTCTCCATTGAGAAACATCCCTTCTGCCTCTTCAGCATGACTTAGGCTGATGCTCTGTACTCATAGCCTTAATCTCTAGAGAGCCTGGATGAGATTTTCAAAAGCACTTAGTGTTGACCTACCTCTGCTCCAAATCAGTCTGATCATATTAGGTTAACTATATTTAAGTTTGGCCATGTATATTTTGTCATAATAAACTTACCCCAAAGGAATGCTGCTGCTTTAAAACAAGATTACTAAACCCACAACTATTTATGCATCTCAATAAGGAATCTGATTTTCCACTTCCAGTTCTGCAGATTTTTTGGAGCATGTTGAATATTTAGTACTGGCAGAACAGAGGTCAACGCAATTATATTCTACATCTTAGGAGGAAACAGTACCCTCTAAATTCAGTGCTAAAGAAGGGCTGTACTGAAGGCTCAAAACTCCTAAAACTATTGTTGAAAATTAATAGCAACCTCAGCCCAGCCAAAATGCTCATGTTTCAGCATCTGTGAATGGCTCTGCAAAGCCATGGCCCAAATACCGACATAAGACCTCATCTTTCTCTTCCTCTCATATTTTTTTTTTTAGGCCATCAAGCAATGAGGGTTTCTAAATGGTACAAGGAATGACCGTCAGCTGTCACCAGTTTTTTTCCAACACTCAAACATTCAAAAAACACCTCTCAATGTAGTCCATATGGCACTTCCACAACGACCAGACTAATAGTTGGAGAGTACTGGCCATGAAGCTCAAAGTGTAGGACTAAATATACCTTTGTGGTTTTTTGTTGTTTGTTTGTTTTTTTTAATTAGTATGTTGGATCTTCTTCTGCTGCATTTTTCCCATTTTGATGTATATATTTTTAACTGAATCCATAATTGGTCTATCTAAATGATTGACACCAAAGGTGAAGGAACAGCCTGTTAGTCTTGACTGCTGGGGTAATGAATAGAGAAGCTGACATGTTAAATTTCTTCACCTCCAATTGGAGTTATAAATTATAGACTTCTTTTGCATTATCTTAATACTAAGTTCATCTTAAAAATAGAATGATTCCTTGGGGGTGTATTTATAGTGAAAAAAATACATATCTAATGCTACTGTACTTTGAATACCTTCATATTTTAATATAATTGGATTGGTTTTTTCCATTTTGTTCTTATTTTTGGATATTAAGAATCAGAATCAGATCATCTTACATTTTAAAAAGGCTCCGTTCTGCTTCAGCAGGACATTCAGAAATTTTCAAAAGCTGTCTGTAATTTAGCATATCTACCTGCTTTTCCTACAGCTACTTTGACAGGTTGCATCTTCATATATTGGCCAAAGACCACTTTATCTGAATTTCTACAAACTTTGCAGGATGGGGAAATAGGACTTGAAGAAGTCTGTAGGAACTAAAGTTTCCACCCCATAAAAATCCTTAATTCAGCCTTCATCCCCATGCAAACAACTTCTGTGAAACAAATCATCGACTTCAAATTAATCGGTTTATGTGAGAGCAAACACAGCCCATCAATAAAAAACAAAGTAATAAACCACAGGAAAATGCCTCTAAGCCAGACACAGTGCATTTAAACTCTCCAATTTATTTTGCATGGGAAGGAGGGGAGATAGCTCTTAAAACTTTGGTCTAAATTAGACTTAATTCAAATCATGCTGCTATGAAACCTCAAGGCCCAGCTCCTAATAGCAGTGCAACCGTCTGTGGAAGTGAGGAGGAGATGAAGATTATCTGCATTGTGGGATGCCAAAAGGAGGTGGGAGGCCAGCCTGGAAAGGATGAGTCCTTCTCTCAGTGCTGAAGGAGAAAGAGGAGGGAAGGAGTAGAAGGCTCGGGCCCAGGCCCAGGCCCAGGCTCTGCCCTGGGCCTATCTGTTTATCAAGAGATAAAACTCTTGATCCACCCCTGTGATGGTTGGGGTGTCTGCCAAAGTCATGTCAGAGGAGGGTAAAATGGAAGTCCATCACAAGAGCACCACCTCCACCACAGTGCTTGCTGTTCCTCCGTGTTTTCAATACCTTTAATGCATGCAGCCCTGTTGGCAATGATACTTCCTCCTCAATATCCCACAGGAAGATATCAGCCTCAAGTCATCAGCACCATGAATTCCCCTACAGCTCAGTTAAATGCTGCCTGTCTTCAATCCGAATTGTGTGCTTCAATCTGATTAAGTATTTCCTATTTCCAGAATCATTTTGACATGGGGAGGAAGAGAGGAAGGGACAGGGGAGAGCAATACACTTCAAATAAAATTTGCAGACATCCAGGATTTCAATCACCTCAGCAAAAAATATGCTTATGACACAAATATATGTATGTTATTAAGTTAGCAGGGTCTTCTCTTAATAGTGCAATTAGCTTTCACAGGAAATAGGCCCCTGTACCATCTTGAGAATAGACTCTCGGGCATATGTTTTTACATAACACCAGGAACACTTCTTGCGAATTAAAGAAAGCATTTGTCATCTCCAGTGTTTACACTGAAAAAGTGGTGTTTTAAATGCTGCATTAGCATCAAATCCCAAGGGACACCATGAGCAGCCTCAAGCAAGGAGCGCTCACCCAAGCAAAGGCCGCGCTAAAGTGGAAGCTCTGTCCATGCATCCTTGGTTTAATATATTACCAGCAGGAGGAAAATCTGATGCCAGCATAGCAAATTTCTGCACAGAACTCAGACTGTCTGCTGCATCAGGGCCTCTGTCAGGTCTCTGTCTTGCAAAATACCCTTGCCTCCCTCCAGCCTGGCTTGAACCTACATGAACCTTCTGCAATTCCCTTCTCACTGCTTGAAGGAGGGGAGCACTGCACAAGGGGGTAGGCAGCAAGACCTCCACACCTCAAAGACTGTCTGTGAGCTCATCGACAAGTCATGCTCGGGATGTCTGAAAGACCTGAAGACTTCACTTCTTGCAAAGAGGTAACGGGTTTCTGCAGCAGCCCCATCCCATCAGGACCTCCTGCAGAGGTCTGCAGCTCGCTGGCCCTGCACGTACATACCACTGAAAACCTGCATGTCGCCTGCCACTCTGCAGATTAGGCAAAAGCAGCTTTGTTTTATTTCAATTACTCTGGGGTTCGTAAATTGTCACCCTTATCCATCAATAGGATGGTCTTCATTAGTCTGTTCCCCGTCATTTAACATGCCTATAAGCCATTGCCAAACAGATTATACTGACTATTCCATTAATATCCTGTATTCAGCAAATGGGAGGAAATTGTATTATTCTGGTAACTGTTTAATGTTTGCCACCAGACACATGAAGCAAAATGTGTCCAGGAAATGCTTACTTGCCCGATGTCACCTGATGAATAAGTCCAGACACCCTATTCATTTGAAAGGAAGCCACAAGAAATAACTGCAAAGAAAGTAGAGCTACTGCACATAGCAAGAAGTAAATGAGCTACTAAGTACTGCCATACTGTATTCTCGCCTGCTAAGTGATGTTTTATTACAGCCTTTAAAACTAATGCTTGATATTTTGTTGGTATCAACACATGCTCAAAATGTATGATACTTTACACTACAAATGCTATCCAGTGACGAAGCAAACCCCACCACGGGCATTTCATCACCTGAGCAAAGGCACAGAGTAAAAAAGCCAAGTCCCCACCCTTCCTTCCCACCATACATAACCAGTATTAAAAGCGGCATGAGCCATTTTATTCTTGTCAAGATCAGTTTTCTCACCTGGCTCCCACAAGCCATGTTTTCATTTCCCTACAATAGTTTTCCCCTGTCTCCTACTTTACCTAAATATAACCTTTCAACCATGTTATTGGCCTGAATTTAACAAACAAAAATCAACAAGCAACCAAACCAAACCAAAGCCACACATGCTAAAAAATCCCAACCACCTAATGCCTGGATAGTGGCGCTTGGCTGATGGGAACGTGCTTCCTGCTGGCTCCTTCTGTGACCAGAGAAGTAGGATTTCCAAGTGCACAACTCACATCTCAGATGTGCTAAGTCACCTTCCGAGGTTACCCAAGTTTCTCAGCAGGTACAAGAACAGTACAAGGCTCTTCATGACAGTACCCTCAGGAAGATGCATCCTGACCCATCTGGAATTTATTTTTATTTTCCTGGTTTAGTCTTGCCATGGAGACAGGAGGATGCTGACAACAATACTCAGTTTTCATTACATCCTTTAAAATCAGTACTTGATATTTTGTTGGTATCAACACATGCTTGGAACATCTTGATACTTACACTCCACAAATGCTATGCAGAGACTAATCAAACCCCACCACGGGCACTTCACCACCTGAGCTTTTTGTCAGCCTACTCATTTAATATCTAGAACATCTACCAGCTCTTTTGCTAGGAACTGCACCTAATTGCTGCAGAATACACTGGGGGTATGTACAAATAAATTCTGGCACAGCAGCAGCTCTATATCAAATAAAACAGGCGTCTGACAATTGTTATGCCAGGACTGTCCATCGGTTCAGAAATAAAAGTGCCTTTCTGCAAGGTGTCCTCTAAGAGGGAAGCAAACTCACAGGGGCAGGGAGGCAAGAATGCCTGATGGCAAGAATGTCAGGGAGGCAAGAAGAGACGGCGGGAGGCAGAATTTCTGGTGTCTGAGTTGTCACTGGCAGCTGGACCACACTGTCCAGCAGAAATCCCAGAGGCTCCGAATCCAGCGGGGCTGCTGGCCCCTTGCTCCAGCAAATCCCTTTTTCCTTCTCAGCACAGTCACTTCCACCTTAACGTGCAGAACTCAGACCCATCCTGCCTGTGGTCTTTGGCCTACCAGAGCAACTGGCAATTCAGAGCAACTGGCCATCCACTAAAGGCCAAAGATGAAACCCAACAGAGGCTGCATTTCCAGGGAAATGAGGCAAAAGTACGCCGTGCCCCTTTTTGGAGTGGTTTCACAAGTCCGAACGCTCTTGTTTATGTCTGGGAACACCAGAGGGGCACCTCCCTGAACCACCTGCCTGCACAGCCCATGCTCTCCCGCCTTATCCACGTTTATAATGGCATGTTTAGCCGATCCATTATACACGTGTCACAGCCAAGCTTTACAAAAGCTGTCAAACTGCAAGCCTTGGCAACAAAACCAACCAAAGATATGTAAGCGGCAATCTGAGAAGATACTCCCCAGGAATTAGATTTTGTAAACAAACATTTCAGCTAATTGCATTCTTGTTCTCAGTGCAATGAAGGCCCCATTTAGCCAGAGCATTTGTCTACAGAGTTTAGTTTCTTCCACTTAATGAATGCTGATCCTGTCTTAGCCTCGGCTGGTATATCATCAGGATCAACATGAAATGCTAATGGAGAAAGATGCTTAATATCATTTCAAGTGTTTAAGTTACAACCACAGCTATTAAAGCAAATCCATTTTACCTGTTCCTCCTCAGGCTCCCCAGTGAGACAGATTTAAAAGTTTCCGTGGGGAGAAGTGATTCATAAATGGCTGCACAGATCAGAGAATAAAGCCTTTCACTGTTAATTACAGCCAGCATTTTCCAAACTGAAGCTGGTCATTTTGCCGGCAAAATGCATAATTAGCAAGGCTCATTTTATATCATCGCCTTCACAAATTAGTCCACTTTTTAAAAGGCAAGGTGGCTGCCTCTGGCAGTAGGCAGAAGCATGCTGGCCAGACAGGAAAATGAGGCTCTGTTCTCTGCTTGTAGTCCATTGCAGAAAATCCAACAGGGTCCCCAGTTTTCAATTCCCTCCTGGGTTCAATGTGGAAATCAGAGTTGCTCGCCGTGGCATCGCTAACATGAGACTCTGCAGTGCACCCAGGTAAGGTGATCCCTGTGGTCCCACAAATCTATTTCTTCCTTGCAAGAAAAGCTTCCTCATTTCCAAACTTTCCCACTGCTAAGTCAAAGCACAGGACGTGAAATTGCCATAGCGCTAAGGAGGAGACAGCGGAGGAAAAAGCACCTTTGGTTAGCAGGCAGTAGTCCCTGTAGAGGAACCACACTGGGTCCAGCCCGGGTGGCATTCGTGACTTCCTTGCTTCCACTTTGGGGATTTCACAGGAATAGCAGGAGAGGATGATACATCCAAAGAGATGCTGCTGTTCACTTGCTCAGAGAGAACGCTCTCAGACACGATCTGCATTTTAAAGCAGGTCTGTTTCTTTCTTCCCGCGGCTCAGACTGCCCCTCACCTTTTTGAGGAATAACTTCACTGCAGAGGCTTCTGGTGGCTGTGCCTGCCAAAATCCCCATTTTGAACAATGCACCCAAAATACTGGCTGGGACCCCGAGCGCTCACCAGGCAGCACGCTTCACCTGCTGCGCTGGCAGCGGTCGTTGGAAATGCTGAAGTTATCCTCGTGCAGATTTTAAAAGGCCACTGTTTATGCATGTAAATTCTGAAGGGCATTAGCAGCATAGCTGACACACACTGACAGCCAGCGCAGCTCCGGGAAGGGAATAAGCAGCAGCGACTGCCTGAATAATTGATGTGCTTTTACTCTGCCCCATGGCCCAGTTATTACATTGCTCACTCTCTTCAACTGCCTGTGGTTTCTAAATTAATTAGAAATCTTAATGTCATGGCCAGCCAGTTAAAAAAGAAAAAAAGGCACAGAGTACAAAAGAAGAGAGCACTACTGATGCCCTTGAGCATTGGGATCTCTTACGTTGGCCTGAGCAAGCAGAGAATAAAAGCAAAATCTCAATTTCTAGAATTTTGGACTGATGCTAACAGCTGAACCAAGACAAGAGCAGACCCTCACATGGCACGAAGTCAACTCCATCTGCAAAAAGCCCTTGACTCCTTCTTCGTGGGGGTGAATACCCAGATGGAGGTCACCTCTCCCAGAAGATGAGGCAATGCTTTTCCAGGGGATAAACAGCACACACATGGAGAAGCTAGAATCTATTCAACAAGATGAAAATGGTGCAAGCATCTGACACGTACCTAACCTGGCCACAGCAACCTGGTGACACACTGTACCGAACAAAAGGACACTGCTGACTCCAGGTCTTGAGAAATTACAGAGCTGGTGGTTGCCCTGCTCGTACAGTCGACAGAGCTAAATGTTTCTGTGGGATCCGGTTCATGGGCTTAAAAAAATTGTGCGCGACCTGACCTCAGCGAACAGGAGAAGCTGATAAAAATGACATATTGATCATGCATAACAACAGGAGTGGACATTTCTTTGCAACACACAAAACCTTATCTACTTACAGTATTGTTTATGTCTGAACTTTAAAACAATGCTTATAGCTTTTAAGAAACCCAGTGGGAATAATTCCCGTTTGAGCCACATTGCATTAAAGCACAGGGAATTTCATTGCAAGTCCTTTGAAAGCACTTAGCCATGATGAATCTGGGGGTATATTTAGTTCTTTCCTTGCCTGCAACAAGAAATACAGATTTCTTAGAAATCTCCTTAAAACTGTACCAAAAGCATAAATAAATACAAAGGATCGGATTGCCTGAGATCATTTTAAATTGCTCGGATACTTAAGAGACTATTCTTTTATTTTTTTTTAAAGAAGAGAACCAAGTAATCAAAATACCAGTGAACTCCACAGTGCAGAATAGTTCTTGTCTTTGCCACTACACAGCACGTTACTGTAATCTGCAAGATACCTAGGGGGAAAAAAATGTACAAAACACCTTTCCATTACAGCCTTTTTAAAATTTATGATTTAAAAGAAATTGGATTTTTGAGTTTCTCTTTTTAACATGGATAAAATAACCTTATACTCAGAGCACTGAATTGCTTGAGTCCCCATGACAGTTACTGTACACTTCCCATACACATTATAACAGTCCAAGGGCAGAGAAGAGAGCTGGGGATGGTCACACAATGCTTTACAGTTTTATGTGACACTGTAAATCCTAATGGGAGTATCCAACAAAAAAAGAGTCTCATTCATCATCACATGGAAAGAAATTCAAAACACTGTGAGACAACACTACAGGGGAGGGTGGTTCGTAAAAACTTAATGCATTTTGTTCAAATGTTTATTTCATCCTAGAGCTTCTCCTTCAATCTCATATTTTTCCTCTCCTGTCATCATTTCCTACTAAACTGATGAATGCAGTCCACCACAAAACATATACACGAATGAGAGCAAGTTGCAAATGTAAGCCCTTTTATTGTGTTTCAACATATTTGCTGAGAACCGAGATGACGCTTCCATTTGCTGTGCAGGAAAATGGGATTCCAGAGAACTGTAATACCGATACAAGGAGGTGGCATCAGTCCACTTACATGATTTGTTTGTGTTTGCCGTCTTTGTTGTCTCATACGGCCTCTAAAACGCATGTGCTAATTATTTGAGAGGGCACTTCTGTACTGTGCAGGTGACAGAGCACTGGGACAGGCTGCCCAGAGAGGTTGTGCAGTCTCCATCTCTGGAGATATCCAAAACCTGCCTGGATGCCATCCTGTGCAATGTGCTCTAGGTGATCCTGCTGGGCAGGGGGGTTGGAACAGATGATCTTCAGAGGTCCCTGCCAACCTCAACCATTCTGTGATTCTGTGACCAGCAGTACAGCATTGCAGACACACTGAACACAAGATGTCACTCACATGCATTTTTCAAACCAAAACAATGAAATTAAGTGTCTCATAAGAAGTTACGCGCTCATAAGTTAGGCGTGCATACGGAAGCCTTCCTGACCCCCACAACATTCCCTGTTTGTGCTCTCCATATCACTTCACATCTGTGTTTTTAAATATCACCATGCTAGCTTTTTTATGCCTAAGTGTACAGACTTCACGTTATGTATTTCCTTTCGCTCTCCATACTGTGGCGTCTGCATGTAGGCATCTCTCCTCACTTTGAAGTAATTACATCTATACAGCTGGAAGGAGGAACCAGATGAAATAGGACCACGATTCTTCAACATGGCCATGCCCTCCTTGCCCAACTTGGATGTCACTTGCCTCCAGAAAGAAGAAAAGTGCAAAAACACACGAGGTCCTGCAGAGGTGCTTGCCTCTCAGCCTTGGAAAGAAGGTGGAACAAAATACACGAGACAGTGGCTGAACGAAGCTGCACTGCTTTCCTCGCTGCTTTCCAGAGCCTACTCTTTCAAGATACAGCCCCTGGCAAAGTGGCTCATGAAAGTTTGATGACCAGCATTTAGTTTAACACCAGCAACTGAGCAACAGCCCTGTCGAGCTGCAATAGCCAAGCAAAATGTCACGACCCAAGAGGATCAGAGGACCTGACTGAAGGAGGCAGGCTCACAGGCAGCAGGAGACCTCACGACCCCCAGAGCAGGGTGCACCACCCCACGAGTGACTTGGTCACCAAAACATGGGGAGGCTGCTGTTGCTGTGCTGAAAACCAAGCCTCCTTCGATACCTTCCTCCTGTGCTACAAGGCTGTCTGAGGTGCCCTTGCAAATATAAAGAGCTCCACAGCAGTTTCCATTGGCACACCTAAACCTTGATTTTCTCTTTTACCTGTTTCACATTTACATGCACTGAAGAAATTCACACTATGTTCTTCCATAGCATTTTACTTCAGCATTTTTATGCTTTGCTGCCTTTGTTTCCCCAATCCCTTTCCATACAGGAATATTTTCAAGAAACAACTGTGAATGCATAACTGAAAACTGAAATACACAAAACCCACATACAGAGACAATGCTATAGGCTCACACAACATAACCAGGTCGAGAGGTTTAATATTTTAGCGTGGCTAACAAATAAAGGTAGACTTTGAGATGCAGTAATTACCTTTTCTTGTTCTTCAGGTGCTAAAAATCCACACGCTAGTTTTGCAGAGTACCAAATTCAGCATTTCTGGAAACAAAGAGAAAAAATAATTAAAAAACATTTATACTTGCCTCTGAGGACTTATTAGGCGCTCGTGAACTTTCTGCTCTACAGAAATACATAAACGTCCTCTGCGACAGAGGACACAGCAAGGAACAAATGTTTTTGGACAACAGATCTGATTTTAAAAAGCCTGTACAATTTATTTTAATCTTTATGCAGAGCATCTCTGTATAGGAAGACAGTAATAGCACGCGGCTATCAAAGGCTGGATGAAAAAATCAGTGGAAGCTATCATTGCCAACGGGAAAAATAAAGGAAAAAAAAAAAAAAAGAGATACAGGTAACTTTCAAAGATATGTGCACATACATGCACCACATATACACCATGACAGTCACCAACAGGATCTGGATAAACTACTTTTATACTTGAGGATTTATCATAGGGTTTTAGAGGTTTCTGCGCCAGAATATTAAAGAAACGTCTGGTTTGCAAATAACATAAAATGAATTATAATTGTAAGGATGCTATTTCCTGTTCCTCAACAGTTACACCGTAAATTTCCTCCCCTTATATCTTCAGTATTTTCTTCTACACATAGTGCTAGATGCTAAATGTAACGTTAATTGATAAAAGCATGAAATGCGTGGATCCAAGTCAGCCTCCTGGAAGTGCTGAGCTTACCAGTAGCAATTGCACGTGAAAATTTGCTCCTCCTAGCTGGGGTTGCTACAGATGAAACTTCAGTGGGAATCAGTTTTGTCAGAGCCAAGCTGGATGGCGCAGGACCCTGGGATGCTACCCAGCCCCATTCAAGCAATTAGAAAATAAAATAAAATCCACGGAAGGGATATAGCAATGATTTCACCTCCCCACATCTTGTTTCCAACAGAAGATATAAAGTTTAGAAGAAGTATGTTAAAATGGCAAACAGCAACTGGAAAGCCTGAAAACAGAAGGATCCCATGTTGAGTCCAGTTGCTTCCATAGAGTCGTGTGTGGCAGTGGGTCCCTAAAACCTGTTTTCGATATGGACTGCAGGACAGCTTTCCCCCTCCTCCTTCCACTGCCATGGCCCCAGTTCCCTACCCCGCAGTCAGCTCATCCCATTCTGTAAAAACTCTGCAGACAAAAACCAGCAGCCCTAGGGCTGTGGTTTCACAGCACAGCTGATCTAGAGTGGTTGTCTTTAATCTCTGATGCCCCAATGAAAATTTCACCCCAGCTCTATGTAGTCTTCAACAGACTATCCCCAGGGAGTAGGAAAGGAAGGAGCTCATATGGCTGAGGCATCGGTCCCGAGTGCATAACTGATCTTATTTACGTACTAAAGGAGCAATCACTTGTACGCAGTAACCTTGGAAGTCAGAAGTAAATGAAAACTTAAAACAATGCTTGAGAGTCCAGCATGCGTGCCAGTTTTTGAGTGATTTCTCTATAATAGGCAAGAATGGATGCTCGGGAAGAAAAAGAGACCATTCCGTGCCTGTACGTCAGCAAAATTGCCTCTGTAAGCAATAAACAGGTTGTGGACGATCTAAGAAATGTACAGGCAAACTCAGGGTAAGATTGGCTATTATTTCTCATTGTACAAATGAAAAACTCCCCAGATGTGAGCTGTTTGCAGCCTTGGGTTTTGATCAAATATATACCGGTTCAGTAGGAAAAAGGTTGTTGCAGCTGCAGAGCAGACCAGGCAACACCTCATGAGGGCATCCATATACTTTATTTCTAGGAAAAGTGCTATTTGTTTAGGCTACTCTACTTATATTTTATTGCAAAAACTCCACCTGACACCGAGAAGCTGCTGGAGGATAACCAATTTGATGGCAGCTGTTTAGAGCAGGAAGGGTGGTTCGCAGAGACTGAACAAGTTAATGTCTGTTACCCCGTTACCTTGCAATGACTTTTTAAATGAAATTAAGACAAGATCTTTGTTTCATTTATGATACCCGGGGTTTCGCTTCTGCTTAGATCATAAAGGGCTAGAGACAGCACAACATACAGTGGTTTATGGCTCTGCTGTGCTGTTTTAAGGATTCAGCGCATGTTCTCCACACAACTTACCTTTATTTTATCATAACGTGAGCGTACTGACTAGTAAATCTTCCTTGCTTTCCCTCCCCAAATGTCAAGTGTATAACCTTGAGTTGGCCTCTGCCACATGCTGTTTCTACGCAGATTTCAAATGTGGTTTGGGGAATTTTTGTTCTTATTTTAATCACAGAAGGGAACGATACCTAGACTCCTGCACAGCAAAGATTTTGCAAAATACTTGCTAGAGAGTCAGAACTGACTGGGAGTGGGTGCAGAGCAGGAACTACAGGGGCTTAGCATTAGATGATGTCCTAAAACACAGAACGAACGCATTAAAGGAGGAGACGTTGCTTTATCTCTGACTCCTGTTAACACCCACAGCCTTACAGTACCCTGTGCAGTGGGAGCTCATTTTTATTTTCTTTCACTGCTTTCCAAATCACTCTACCAACCTGCTCTGGAACCAACAGCACTTCTTCTCAGGAAGCATTTGTCATTTCTCACCCAGCTGTATTCAGCCTGGACTATGGACTCGGGGTCACATTTCTGAGCCACAAGTGCACTCTGGCATGAGGTTTCACTTCAGATACTGATGAAGTGGGGAAATCATCGACTCCCTCTTGCTCTGTCCCGTGTTATTTGGAGCTCTACCTGCAGAGATTACTGGTAAAGGGGTAGCACACATACTTCAACAAACCCTGCTCTTCCTAATGTGACTGCTGGTGTTCATGTGGCTAAATGTTTCCGAATCTTCTGCTATGGTGAGTAACGCATCTGCCTGAGCAGGACACGGGCATGCTGCTCTGCCTCTCCGGATGCCAAAAGAAGGGCAATTAATCTGCAAACCAGTGCATTGCTTCACCCCTGTGCCAAAACAGAAGCGGCTATTAGGGAGAGGAATGATAAACACTGTCTGTTCAGCAACAGCAAAGGCTGGGACGAGAATCCATCACGAGGGGATGGCTCACCCACAAGCTGCTGTCTTTGCTGCAATGCCAAACGGCCGAGCAGTCACTGATGCTCTGCTTCTGTTCCAGTACAGCAGTGAGCACCCAGCGCAGTGCTTTGGGGTTGAAAACCCCTTTTGGAGCAGCACGGCATCACTCCTGGGCACCAGTGTCTCTGTATCAGCCCCGTGAAACCAAACCACGAACTTTCCACCAACAGTGGCTTAATTAACATGCACCCTTACAGATCTTCCCAAAACCCACACATTGACATCCTCCATTACCCATTACCAGGCTTTTTTCTTTTTCTTTTTTTTTTTTTTTTGATGAGAGTGATTAAAGCTAACAATTATAATTTGTGTTACGGAAGCCCCTAGAGGCGCCGGCTAGGCTCAGACTTCATTGTTCACAGAACACAATGCAAACAAATCTCTCTCCCGAAGAGCTCATCCTCCAAGAAGATGAGGAAATCAAAGAATAGCAGAAAGAAAGGCATGGAGACAAAAAAAAAGTTGCTCAAGGTCAAACAGCAGGCCACTGGAGGAGCTAGAACAAAGCCCATCTCCTCAGCTGTTCAGCCACAGCCCCATTCATGAGGCTGTGCTGACTCTCCAATACAAAGCTGATCAACTAATACACTTCACTTATTTTTAGTAGAGGACAGATGTGTACCCAGTCCTTTGACAACAAGGCACCCAACGCTGAATCATGAAAAGAGGAATGGTCAACACAACCCTACAACACGACAAAACCCTACAACGTGACCAGCTAAACATCTACCGTGCGACAGAAGTGGACAAGTGCCTGCCTTGTGACAAACCAAAGCTGTCACTTACCAATAGAAGCGTGAGTACCACCTGATGGGGGACATCTCCGCCATCTCTCTGTTTTTCACCTGACAAATACACCTCAAAGACGTGCAGAATATAGTCACGCAGGACGCTATAGGCTTAGATCCTCTTGACCTGCTGGAGTAAGAGGGATGGAAGAGCAGGACACGGCCACAGAGAGCCTGCTTTGCCTGTGCCACGTGCCAGCTTTTGCCCCTCTCCCAGCGTGCACTTCCTTTCACCTTCCATAGAAATTCTTCCCGTACGTTTCAAGCACATTACTGACAAATCGATCCCCCTCAACTTTTTATTCTTCCATCAATGCTTTCAACACAGAGTGATTGCTCAAGTGCCCTTCTCCATCTTGCACTTCCAATTCTTTAAGGAATGGTCAATCTCAGTATGCATAATTATAATTGCAAATGGATCGTTTTATCTTGTACTCTTCTATTTTAATGGGATTATGGACAGTCAAATCTCTACGGTAACATTTAAAGTCAAAACCTCCTATGTCATTCAGTTGTGTTTTAGATACTTAAAAATATTAATATGCAACTGGTGATATTGCAAAAGATTAGATTTCTAACTACCCAGACGAGATACGACACCATGAATCTGATATAGTTTTCACTGATTACTAGAAAAATCTTTCAAAGACAGTATAACTGCAATTTAGTCAAACTTCCTGCCATACAATTAGTCTGCAAGAGAGTGCTTCTGTTATGCTTTGTACTGTGGAAGGACGAAGTACTAGTGTGCAAAATGAGGGAAGCTTTTAGTCTTTGTAAACAACTTTAGCACATAAAATATTAAAAGCAATGCTAAACTAATCTTTGGCAAGAATTACAGGCAATTCAGGGCAACTTGTATTATGAATTCGTTCGGTTTACCATTTAAAAAACATTAGAGTCTACCATTATGGTTGTGTATCACAGTGCTGTACATTAACCTCTGTAATTTTCTAACATGGTATATTGCAGTAACACAAATTAGCCTATCTGGCAAAAAGGCTTAAAAAGATGCAATATTTAAAGTGAGCGGACAGGAAAGCTCTTCTCTCCTTCCTGCCAAAGACAGCAAGAGAAAGTCCAGTCCTCTTTTCCTCAAAGCAAATGGTAAAATCCCATTAATTTCCACTGGAACCGACAGATCCGCAGCATCTGGGAAAGGATTCAGTCTAAATACATCACAGACATAACAGATGAATGATTTGGGGTAGAAGGGTCGTCTGCTCTCATTTTAACACTTCTGTGTAACAGGAACAGAGCAGGTCATTTCTGCAAGCTTGAAAATGCTTTGTGGGCTTTCAGTAGGATTTTCCCTTCAGCGTTTTTTTTTGTCTTCTGTCTCCATTTTCTTCTTGTTCATATGCCTAATAGCTTTCAAATCTGTTATCTGAGTGGAAGAAGCTTAAAGCCTACCACCCTTACTGTTGCGGTGCCCATGTGGATGAATTTTTGTTCTCCTACAATTAATAGTAAAATATTTACATTTCATACGTTCTGTAACAATCACATCCTTTCAACCAAGGAAACAAATTGCAAGCTAAATTTTCACCTACATATTCCAGGGAAGCTTTCATAGCAAGACATCTATTTTAGGTACAGTAAAACCATCACAATAAAATACTCATTGTATTTACAAATGACTCTAATTTCTGAAGTGGGATTTGTTGGTCTTAAATATATCTAGTGACTGAAACAGAAAGATGGATTTGATTCCAGTTGTTTAAAGATTTTTTTTTTTCTCTCAATGGGATGAGAAAGAGACTTTAAAAAATGTAAAGATTAAAAAAAAAGGAGGAAGAAAGAAGCAAAAGAAGAAAGAGACAGAAAAACAAAACAACATCATCAACAACAACAACAACAAA
Source organism: Oxyura jamaicensis (assembly GCF_011077185.1). Classification (NCBI taxonomy): domain Eukaryota; kingdom Metazoa; phylum Chordata; class Aves; order Anseriformes; family Anatidae; genus Oxyura; species Oxyura jamaicensis. The sequence goes on along the minus strand of NC_048896.1, from coordinate 40,237,981 downwards.
AAACAGAACACTGCCTAGTGCTGGGACAGCATCTCTCACCTAAGGGATGTTGGAATCACGCTTCTGCTCTGCATCATGCAGAACACACACTTAAGCCTCATGTTCTCCCCTACGAGGCAGCTGGGACACTGCTCTCTTTCCAATATAACTACCTGGCTCCCTTCCCTCATTTTCCACTTCTAACATATCAAACAGAACCTGAGAAAACTCCATCCAAAGCCATATGCTTCTGTGAAATATATTGAGTTTGAGGATAAAAAGGTCAGCTTCATTTTGTCTCAACTGGCTGTAGCTCCCAGCTGTGGGGATGGATGGCTGCTGGCATTAAGCGAGACTTTTGTGTGTGTCTTTGGAGCAGAAAGCAGCCATTATTTCACACTGGCATCCCAGGGACTTTTCCAAGCAATATACTAGTCCCAAGTGGGTTTGGAAGCAAGCAACCAGGCAGCTATGTGAAGCTCAGGCCCTGGTATTGGAAGACCCAGTGGGTTGCCTGCAACAGCAAGTCATTTAATTTGAGAGGAGAAGGGAGCCTGGGGTCCTGCCAAATCTAATCCTGCGTATACGTGTCACAGCTGGATTTCTTCAAGCAGGGGCTATTACACTGGCACACCGCTGACCAAAGTCTTCTGTTTCATGTAAATTCCCAGCAAAGACCTTAGGAGATAAAACTGATTAATCCTAATTAAAATGAGAATCAAGGAAATGACACAGTCTGTTGAATCTACTTGATGAATCAAAAGCCTCCCTCATTTCTATGCTAATTGTCTTTTTACAAATGTGCAATACTCTCATATGCACAGAATAATATTTTCATATTTCTCTTCACTTGGAGCATCATAGGCCAGATGTTAGAAAGCACTCAGAGAGCCCTTCTGCATATTGGGCCCCCGCAGAAATGTCTAAATGCATGTGGAGTACCTCTCAGACTTCTCCCGCCTTTAAAAAAGCTCAGAGCCTGCAGCACTGGGACAGCCCGGAGCCTGCAATTAGGGTAGAGCCAGCACTGGACAGGACAGAGCACCTCCCAAGCAGGATAAAACGTTGGCCCTGCTGCTCCCAGCTAGAGGGAGACATCACCCTCCGAGCCCCAGAGACGAAGCCAAGACCTGCTAGAAAGAGGGGAAGCAGCAAGCAGCAGTTCTTCATGGTCCATTTGTCAACGCAAAACTTGAGCCTGAGCCTAGAGAAGTCATGCTGCCATCCTAGACCCAGTGCACCCCCATCCCACAAAAATAAATATTATAGACATTTAAATACGCCATAAAACGGGTAGCACTACACGAGCCTAGATGCCCCAGCAGCTCTGGGAAGGGAACAAGTGATGAGTTAAATTTAACAAGATGAACCCACCAAATCCTGCCTCTCAGTTTGCACAAGACTGATAACACTTAGATGAAATACCGTTACCTGAATTAGATGAAATGTTACTTGAATTTTTGTAAAAAGGCTACTTTCACATAACACTGTACCACTGTATAGACATTTGGAAAAGCAATCAACGTGCAAAGGCATTCTTGAAATGAAGAAATGCATAACAGATCCCTTCAAAGACAGTTCAACTCAGGATGTGAATGATTTAAAGAGGAATGAGCACAGCACACTGCTAACCCCAGCAAACCAAGAGGTGGGATGCATTTGGCACAGGAGGGGTCTCCTTCTCTGTATGTATGTAACACATTAAGGAGAACCACATTCAATTTGTATTCAGTCAAAATAGTATGTTGCCTAAAGTTGGGGGGGCAAACTAACCTACGAAAAGTGGTGAAGACAGACTGGATGAAATCCAGAATCTGCTGTGTTACTTGCTTAGACACCATTTATTATGGTTACGTTTTATTATACAGTAGTAAAAAATTACAAGGCAACATCCTGTGTTATTTCCCACTGGGATAAATGATACAGATGTACTATTAAATCTCAGAACCAGCACCAGTCTGCCAGGCTACATTCCATTTGTGTCTTTATAATGTGTCAATAGGCTGACATTTATGCCTTCTGATGGTAAAGCTATTAATATTATAGACATTTAAATACGCCGTAAAATGCGTAGCGCTACACAAGCCTAGAACCCTTCCAATCCTTACCAAAACAACATGCACAAAGCCAAAATCCCACCAGACACCACCATCCGAACTTAGGAGATACTGTCTCCATCTTTGCCATGCTAAATCAATCTTCTGAGGGTTTCTTTAAGCATCCTTATAAAAGAGGGTTAAAGCCACCTTCCTGCTATGCACAAGTTCAAGCCATAATTAGCTTTAATCTTGCTTTATAGACTTTTGTCCTTTCCCAACACAGCATTCTTCAAAACCTGAATCATCGGCTTTGTGATCTGTTGGGTGACAGGACATGGCAAACCCTTCAGCAGAACTGCAGGCCACCAGGCAGCCCTATCCCAACATTTGCAACTTAAAATTGGAGCTGCGAGGCATCTATCCAGCTCTGTATTGCCGTTGACAGCAGCTGGGGAGTCCTTCATGAAGGTCCATTGCAAACCACTGCCCAAGGGCACCCTGAACTATCCAAATACACTACCAACTGGATGGCCCTACAGGGATCTCGTTGAACCTCACGGAGAACAGATGGGGATGGTCACTGTGGGCCACAGTTGGTGCCTGAACTGAGATGCAATCTCACCATAGTCACCGGCACCAAGGATCTGGAGAGCATCTAGTCCCGTAACTCTTGAGTTAAAATGAGATCTCTCTGCCTGGGCGCCCACCAGTTCCTTTGAAAAGGCCAACCTTGTGAGAAATCACAACAGAACGCCCACAGGTCCTGTTATTAAGTGGCCCACTTGTGGGAAACGCGAAGACAAAAACATGCAGACCACCATACAGTAATTATCTTGGCCCCATTGATGGTCTCTCCATAACACTGTACCCCAAATTCTGCTAACTTGAAACAAGATGAATGGCTCTTTGAAACTGAGGTCAGAGAACCACGTTCAGGGACACAGAAATTCATTTTCAGTGCTAGACAGTCAGAATTCAGAAGTCCCTCCACAGGAGCTTCCCAGGCCAGAAGTAGGCTGCGATAGTGGTAGCAATGCACACGGACTGCAGAAACAGCACAGGAAAAAGGGTTGGGTCAGAAACCAAAGCAGACAATCTCCCCGTGCCCCAAGGCTGTTTTTGAGGCACTTCTTGTATGTATCAAGCTCCTCAATACTGTAAAAGATAAGCAAACAAGAGCAAAGAATGAGTCCAGAAATATGCAGCCAGGGAGGACACGCTGGAAGGAGGGCTCCGTGCTCCAGTTACTACCCCCCATGCAACTGGCAGGCAGGGAGAAGGAAAAGTTGCACACATGCTAACTCAATAGCTTACTGCAGAGATCACATCTTGAAATGGTTACGGTTGAAGTAAGGGCCACTGATATTTCAGGGGCTTATTTAAAAAAACCTTATAAGAAAATTACCATAGAAAACAAAGTTCTGAGCGTTTTTTCCTCCGAGAACGACAACAGAGCCTAACGCATTAGAAATGCAACTGCACCAGACGCTGCACTAGGACTGCCTATGCTCAGGCTCCAAGAAGTGAAATGCCAGGCGGCCCCACTTCATTACAGTGCTTACAATCAAAACGAGACAGAAAGTGGTTGCTTCTCCACTCTGACAAGTTTTTAATTGCACCTAGAAATTACCTCCTACTTTAAATTTCATTCGGAGATGGTGTCTAATAGAGGCTGCTCAAGATGAGTTTTCCACACTTCTGAGTAATTATTATTAATGTGACACTAGCATCCTTCACTGGAATTTTATGCCACCTAAATAACTTTTTTTGAGATGTATTTATCATGAAACTTAGAATTCAATACGACTGGAATGCAAAATTATCTTGACCTTTTGATTTAGAGTGGCTCGCCAGCCACAGTTCCTCCTTCACATGGAGGCCCATCCTCTTTTCTATTTTGGTGACATTAGCAAACATCTTTTGAAATGCAAAGGAAGACCTTCCCACATCAGAGCCTGAAGGCCTCACATACAGGCACAGCCTTAGATGATATTAATATCCAACACGAGAATAAAGACTGCTAACAGACTGCATTGTCTCAAGATGATGTGGTCCAATCTATGAGTCCCAGGATGGCCAGATTTTGATGAGTGTCTTCCATGACCTTTAAATGAGCCTTCACAAGCTCATTTTATGAGCTTTGCAACCCATCAAGCAATATATTGCATGCGATTCCGACACACCAAATATCCCCAACTTCGGGGCATCAGCAGAGCACAGGCTTTGGAAATCCTGTACTGGGATGAGAAGCTAGAGCTTATATAGTGGAAAAGCTATTAAAAGATGTGCCTTGGCTTTTCTATCATTGCCTGCATTGGCAAAATGGGGTGTGTGAATAATACCCAATGTGAGGAATGAGCATGCAATGCATGTGCTGTAAATCTTCACCATAAGGATCAGCAGTGAGTAAGAGCCAAAAGCCACCATGGAAACAGGAGTCTCTTTGCAGATATTCTCACAAATTCAATTATCTAAATTATCTGCTATTGCAATCCAGGGGGATTGGCCCTCTAGCTAATAATAAAGATTATTAAAAGGAAAGGGAAAACTAAAAAATAAAAAAGCAAGTTTCCTGCTGCCTGTAATGTAGAAAATAACTCTATACCAAAAGGACAGGCTACAAGGACGTTAAAAGATGCTACAAGAGGTGTACCATTAAGGAATCCTTGAAGGAAAATCCTTGAAGTGTCTCCCCAGTTCGAGAATCACAGAATGCTTCAGGTTGGACAGATCATCCAGACAGATCTGGAGATCATCTAGTCCAACCCCCTTGCCAAGCAGTACACAATAAGTTACTATGCAATAAGACTGTTCAATACCTTTTTTTTTTTCTGAGAAGTGAAATGTACATAAATATAAAAATGACAGACATATAAAGACATCTCTGACTACAGCTATTTTGGCACTGCCTCCAACTGTCTTTGGTTTATTACTCCAGATATCACGATGTTATCAGAAGCCTTTTAATGTCTTCTAAGACCTTTTCCAGTTATTCCTAAATTATTAAGTGTGAATATGTGCATGTGTGTGGTATTTCTTTATTTCTGCAACCGTGTGATAAACTGCAGTGCCACAAGATAAATTGCATTCAGTTTACACGTTTGACCTCCTCACTTGAACTCTGCCTGCTAATCCATTTCAGCTGGGACTATTTCTAATACGCCATACTTCCGAACACCTTTCCAACAGCTGTAGGGGCTGTGTGTGTGTGTGTTATGTTTTAAAACGGATTTTGCATTAAAAATATTTTCTTCTTTGCACCAGAAAGTGGAACAGACCAGAAACAGAAAGATGATCCACCTGGCTTTGCCGGGCTGACATCGCTTCAGCCTCCAGCCGTGCAAGACACCGCTCCGCCCTGCTGAAGCCATCAGGGTCTCTGCTTTCCATGGTTTTCATTACGCGGTTCTCCGACGTGCAGAGCCTGCGGTTCGCAAGATGTCACACCTCCCATCTGTAAACAGGGTGATTTATAGCAGAGCTATTTGAACAGCTGCCCTGGCTCCTAGGAGCGCCGGGATTGAGTGTCAGACACGTCCTGAGCCAAGAGGCAGCAAGTGCTGCTATAGGTGTTCGGCAAATATTTCTGAGTGTGCATCTGATGCTGGCCACTTGCACCTTGAACAGCGTCCCTAATAATGTCTGTTAACACACCTACGCCTCCATTCAAAACCTCGTAAGCAAGCCTTCTCTCTACAAGCATTCTCATGAAGGTTGGGAGACCCAGACCTGGTCTTGACGCAGCACGCTACCTCACACGGGCGGGGTAATGTCGTAATGTCCCCAATGCCATAGAGAGATGGCTGTTGTGACCTGGGCACGCAGCTAAAACAGGCACTCGGCTGCTACCTGCCCAGCTCCCACCAAGCAGTTTGTACAATCCTCCCTTTTCAGGAAAAGTGCTGCAACTTCTGGAACTGAGAACAAATAGCTCAGCTCGTTCGTTGCGATATGAAAAGGGTAACCAAGAATCAAATCAATTTGCTTTTCATTTCAGAGCAGAAAACTCTTGATTTTAATTGTCATTGCTGTTGGTACCCAGAGGTAGCACATACCCAGCTCTGATTTTCTCTGTGTATTTGAGAAGGTCACTGCTTTTCAACTGCTTTTTTTTTTTTTTCTTTCTTTCTTTTTAAAATTTCCTTGCTTGGTTTCACTCTAAATTTTTTAAAAGGTAAACAATAAAGTTTTGTTTGCAGTTAGCCAGAATAAACAAATCATCTCTCAAATGCTCACCACAATTTTTCACAGAAAGGACAAGAATAAGTGTTATAATAACTTGCTTAAATATCCGTGACAGAAGAGTCCTTCTGTTGCAAAGCTGCTGCTTGCATTTGACACACCTGACCAAACAGCAAAAATATCACTTTCTCAGCTTCTTCCTGAATCTCAGGCAAGATGGATGCTCCTGGTAGCACTTCTCTTTTATTTAGTTTATGAGTACATTTACTATCCATTCCAAAGCCTGAGAGCATCTAACTGCACAGTTTAAGCCTGAGCTTAATTCCATGTATGCTCTAAAACCCCAAGATTCACCGCTGCATGCTGCCACACCATCTTTTATCAATGGTTTAAAACTTAAAACTTAGCATTACCGCTGCAGCAAGGCAAACCAGCCAGCCCGTCTCAGCTTCTCACAACTGAGGGGTCTCATCAGCATCTGTAAAAATACCATGGGTGAAAATTAAGGATGTGAAGGACCCTGCTATACTGGGGCCTGGCTGTATTTTTCCAAGAGAAGCACGATCGCATCAAATATATGAACATGACTGGCTGAAGCAATTAGACCTGCGTTTGTTATAAACTGCAATCAAATATTCATTTCATTTTGCAATGTCATCAGTAGTCTGACACAAGCAAAAGCAAATTAAGATGCAGGAAAGTATTTCAGGTAAGCATAGTTTTTTTAAAGGAGCTAAATTACTGGTTATTTACATCACAGAGACATGTTGGGTGGGATGTCTGAAAGAAAAACCTAGCAACTCGCAGACTGGTTTCAGGGAAAACAGCTTTTGTGTGGTGGTCCATCACAACAAATACACCAACACACAAGGTGACATTTCTGTACCCACAGTAAGCCCACATCACAGATGCTTTCAGCTTCTAGAAAACTGTACTCATTTGTATCCAATAGCTGTGTTTGACGACCTTCTAGGCATATTGGTTTAGTGGACATGTTTTTCTAAAATCACATAAATAAATGAATAATCCCCTCCAAATTAAAAAATATATATATATATAAAAATAAAAGGCATTAAGCAAAAGTCCATTTTTTCTTAAGTGCTCCTTTAAGGAAGCTTTACACAAACAGGCCTCAGTGGATACCAATTTTATTTATAGCTGTCTTGTTTTCGAATATGAGAGAGGGTTCATTGACTCTTAAAACAACAAGCACTCCTCTGGTTTTCCTTACAACGGAAGCAGCAGTGCATTGCCCAACTTTTCCAAGTGTAATTGTTGACAGAGGCTAATCAAGGCGAGAGGAGCTTTTACTAATGGTTTGACCTGAGAAAAAAGATGTCAGAACTCCAGTAATTGGAGCAAAAAAAAAAATGTTTTAAATTTCTCTCTTTTTTATGAACCATTACAGAGGTCATTTGTCCAAAAAGCATCAGCTGCTGAACATCACGGAGCAATTTCTGACTATCCCCATTCCTGCTGGTGCTTCTTCGTTGATATGGGGAAGTATAAACAGAGAAACATTGTTCTAAACATTTTACCAGAGTAAGGGTATTGGTTGAAAAAACATCAAATGAATGACAGAAGAAAAACACAATCATTTAAACGGCATGAAAAAAGCAGTGCTAGCCATTTAGCAGAATATTGAGAAGCAATATGTTTGCATACAGTATTACATCTATCAGTAAAAATTCCGTTTTGAAGAAAGCTTTTCTATCGTGGTTTTCTTTTATCTTTCTTTTCTTTTTTTCCCCTCTAACGATCTGTACACACACAAAGGAAAATAATATTAGCAGAAAAAAAAGTCATTGTGCCTCAATGGTGCCTGATGTAATGGCTGGTGTTGCTGAGCACCCCTCGTGTATGCTGGAGCAAAATCCATGCCCTTCGTACAGGTGGATTCACAACTTGTGAAAATTAGAAGATGAGAATCATAGAATCACAGATTTAGATTAGAATAATAATTTAGATTAGAATCAATTCTATTATTGTAATTTTCACTGAATTCTGCTGCAAAATCATGGCTGTGGGCACCAATTCCAACACAGCTTCCCCTAATCCTCATAAACTCTTCCAATCTCCTACCCCACAGCTTCTAGCAGAACTACTACAGACCAAAAATTGCAAAAAATGGTTGGTAAACTTAGGGGGGGGGGAAGAGGGTACCATTTTCTTGCTTTACTGAAGTTGATGGTAAAACACTATTGATGAAAAAAAAAAAAAAGTTTAACAAACCCACTGCAGATCCCAATGCCAACCACCACACCACACAGATTGGCTTGGGATGACCATGCCAGCTGAAGCATGAATTTCCTTGAAAGGCAGTCCATACACAAACCTGACCAGCATCTGGCATCACGAGTCATGTTCGACATCCTCAAACTGTAATTTATCGGGCAGTTGCCAGCTGGACTCTCCTAGAATGCTCATCAAAACCACTCGCATCTATTCTGAGCAGTGGGTGACCTCACATTAGAAATGGGAGCAGCTCTTTGCTTCTTTGCTTGTCCATCTCAATCCCTTGCTCAGCACCAGCATCACAAGGAATTCTCTATAACCCCTATCTTCACAACCTCCTTCCCTTCCCCTTAAGATATATACTTATTATATATATAATATATATAATACATATTAATAAATGCATACTTATCTTATACACGTACACTTCCCCTTATGTTTCTGTTATTCACATGGTACCAGCAGAGAGAGAATGACAAAAAATAAAAAAAGTTGCAGTGATAAACAAAATGTATACAAGCAGAGCTGCCAGGAAGGTGTGTTTTTGCTGAGCACTATCAGAGAAATAAATTATAAAGAAATGTAACTGCTGCCTATTAAGAGACAGATTTATATGATAGCTAAAGCTTTCATAGGTTATGAAACAATGTCTAATAAAATGGCATAGCTATGATTTAGTAAGGTGTTTAAATTCGTCGTTACATATATTTTGTATTTCAGACTGGTCTTCGCTCCCAAGTCATGCATTGGCTTTGCCTGATACACACATCTATTTTTGCATATGTAATGAACTTATCAGTTTCCAGTAGAAAAGGCAATTTTAGAGCTGTCTGCTCCTAAGGTTTGCACTTACACATGCCAGATGACTCATTCTCTGTACTAATATGTACATCGAATTCAACAAGGCGAAAAGGGTTAAAGGGTGTGACTCTGTGCAGCACAGTAGGAGGATGAAGAGAATAAAGAAACTGTACTGAGACCACCTCACACAGCAAGACACGCTGTTGGTTGGAGAAAAATAATGAGAAAAAATCTTACATATTTTTATCATTTGCTAGGGCCACGTAGTTTCTTGTATGTTAAACCTTGATCGGGTGGGCAGCCTCTTCACTGCAGTCAATGCAAGTCTGGGGGGCTGCACTGCAGAAACAGAGGCTGAGATTTCCAAAATCACTGAAGCGAATCCCTTTCGGTCACCTGGATAAGGAAGCTTCATCCTCAGGTGTGCTGAAGCCCCCAAACCAGCTTCCAACATCAGCAGAAGCTGGTGGGGGTTTAAGCATGTCTGAGATTTGGGAGGCTGTATTTCAAAGCCTCACATTGGGCATTGTTCTCTTGGATCCTGGCCCAGACACACAGATCTCCAGGCTGCAAGGGACTGATGGATCAGCTGCCCTTGGGTCTTCTGTGTAACACAAGCCAGAGGATTTCAGGCTGATATTCCTATCACACTGAGCGCAGTGACTGATGGTCAGTCTGTGCCCTGCTCCAGGAAGAGGGAAACTAGAGGTTATTTTATCAAAACCAACATTTTTAAGGTTCGGGGAAGAACTACATTGAACTCCAGTTCCCCTCCCTGGTCTCATCATACACATGGTTTATTCCAGCCACAAGAAGAAAACAAAATCTGCAGCATTTGGTTCTGTAGTCACAACAGAGACCCAGGGCTGGGCATTAAGACAGCCAGCTGCATACTGCAAGACCGCTTTCTTAACAGAATCCCCATAATTTCCACAAATAGTTAAATGAACAAAACCAGAAAACCACAATGGAAATGGATTGCCCAGTTACGACATTTTGAAAACAAAGTCCAAAAGACTTCTCTGTGGGATTTAATAAATGCTGAATTTGAAATGAACATTTGGAGAGAACTTAGAATTTTCAGAGCACTGTGTAAATGCAACATAATGAATAATCTAGTCCTGCTCAGTATGCCTGCAGCCCTCTGTTTCCTGAGTATCTGCATGCTTCAGCCTGACTTGTGTCCTGCATCCCTGTGACCTGAGAGCCACCTAAAGCCGATGTACTGGCAAGGTGCAAGAATTTCCTATCAACAAGAGCTCCAGACACTACACTGAAAGATCCCTGATTTGGCTCGTCTCTATGTTTTAAAGCAGTTTCCAAGTCAGAGTCAATTTGCAGCCAAGATCTAGTTAATACAGCTCATAAAATACTACTCCATTACTCCATCCGGCTAAATAGGGAAAAAAATACACAGCGCGGCAAATAAATAGAAGGGTTTTACTGCTATTATCTCTTGGACCATTTTTGCAACTCCCGTTTTGTGTTCTGCCTTTTGTTTTGTTTTGTTTTGCTGTTTCCCAAATAACAGAGGACTTCTTATGTCTATCGTCAAAGATGCTTACAAGTCAGCTCTCTCTTTTAGGCACAGCACCTAGGAGAGTAAATAATCTTAATTGTCTTGCACATTGCTGACTACATCAACAGGGATACTCCACGGAAAGAAGTTGGTACGTCTCTCTTGTCATCAGGGATGAAAGAAACTCTGGCGAAAATACAAGGACTGCAGGAGCCCTTGGAAGCCTGACGGGTCAGTGTGCCAGGACAGCTTCTGGCATCAAGGCAAATACTTATCTTTCCTATCTAGCTAGCCTACAAACTTATGTATGTTCAAATGGGACACTGGACACCCAATCTCAGATGGGAGACTGGATCAAAGAATCAACCACCATTAACCCTAGAGGAGGTGGATATATTTGCATGAGCCTCGTCAAACCAAAGCATGCACCTGCCTTTCTGAAAGTAGCGATGCTGCTGGAGTTCCCTGCAAGACCTGAATTAGAGCCTGGAGTGGAGGGCAGGCGAGGCACAGGTTTGGATTTCTAGGAAGAGAGCAACAGACAGACTGTGAAATGGTGACAGATACTGTTTGATAGCCTTGTACTGCAATCAGAATCACACGGACCTACAGGTGTTTAGGGGATATTAACACTTCAACAGTGAAAAAGTCTGAAAGTGCTACAAAGCCTCCAGGTTTTTTAGGGCAATCAAGAGATTTGGTATTTTTGGCAGCACACAGGAAATCCGAGCAACGCCCTGTACTTACTGAAGGTATCAGGACAGGATTGCATATCTTCTGCAAATATCAACCCTTGGCTACAAGTACGAGCAGAGACAGCTTTCCAGGAACTCTAAATTTCAAACAGGCAATCATTAAGTGCATTGGAAAACACTGCTGGGTGCACTGGGTGCTCCTTCTGGCACTACTTTGCTTTTACCTAATGTAATAATTTCCCCTTCTGCCTCTTCCTGCTGCTCCTACTAGGGTCAAAAAAAAAAAAAAAAAAAAATCAAGGCAAGGTCCGCCTGTCCTAGGGATAAATAGCAGCGTACGATGAAGCTGCCCTCCCAGATTAAGCTCCTACTCTCTACTAACAACAGCAAGAGGTTGCTGCCCCAAAGACCTCCAACCCATATGCATAATTTATGACACTAAGCGTTGGGTGACCCATTTAGCTGCCTCAGGCAGAACGGAGCACACACTGAACTATCATCCACCCTCACAAGCCCTGCAGGCCTTCCTCGGATCATTTATATGGTTGCACCAGATTTGCCAAAACAAAGAAACGCCTAGATTTGAGAACTGTTTTCTTCGGAACACAAGTGGAAGACGGACTACTGAGCTCAATTCCTTCAACGGCCTTGAAAAGAGGCAGCTGGAAACTGGCACAGATTAAAGGGAAGACAGGCGTTTGTACCAGCCACGTACCCGCTGTGGCTGGAACTCCTCGCCCCACTCTGGCAGCTTCAAGACAAGGACAGGTAGCTCCAGCTTATCATCTGTTCCTGTTGCTTCAGGGCAAAAATATGCTACGCTGCATGACAAAGCCAAGGGGGAAGCTTTGATAGATACATTATGCCTAAGCCTGGAAATAAGACAACACAGAGAACACTTACTGAAGAGGAAGGGCTGAGCGTTTTACAAACGTTCTTCCCCTTTCTGTCTCCTCCGCTTTGAAAAAAGTGCAGAACAGAGAGAAAGCAGCAGGACCCCAAGCATCGGCTTGCTTCCAAAGTCCACTCTGACTTTTTATTCCTGGAAGCAATTTTGTTTCCCAGGGAGGAAGAACTTACTGGTACCAGGAAAACAGCAGTGACAGCTTCCCAATTAGCTGTGTGGAGCCCGTCTGCATCTGGAACAAAAGCAGCCTTCCCCCCGGGAGTCACCGCAGCAGGGTGAGCAGGCACTGCTCAGCCAGGCTTCCCATCCTCTGCTGTGGCTGGAAGTCAGCCACAGGCAACATCAGGCTTCAGAGAAACCAAAAACCCAAAGTGACTGTTAAATTTTTTTACACAGATAAGTAATGGAGTATGGAGTGAAATGCCTAGAGGTAATGCTTGGCGCTGGAAGCCATGGAGCCATTGCTCAGGGCTGCTGCGCTCACCCCGGCCAGGGAATCCATCCAGAAGTCTGGAAGCTACTTCTTAATCCTGCAGACATCATCTCCTGAAGGCTGACTGCTGAATTCCTGAGGCAGGGAACCTCGCAAGGGACTTGACTGCAGGAAAACGAACTCAGCTTCACAAGGAAAGAGCATATTCAGCAGAATATAGCCAGGCTTGGAGGCGTGCAGAGCTGGCAGGACCCAGCGAGGTAACGGCAGACGAGTGCTGGGAGACACTGGGCGCTCAGCAACACGTCATTGGAGATCTAGTCCTTCCTCTTGGGTCTGCTCCAGCCCCCGAAAAAGAGAATTAATTCATGGCTCTGGCTTTTCCACAGTGGACACTCCAATAGGATGGAGAATAGGCAATGATGGCGGAGGGGAGCTGAAATAAGGGGAAGAGGGTCTGAGGCTGTGGAGCTTGCATGCCTTGGGGGAACTGGGCTCCATCCCTGCTGCCCACAGAGCACTCACTGATGAAGGAAATCCATGGCATGCATGCTTTTCAGAAGTGGACAGTAATTGTATATTCCTCTTCTATGGATTTCTGGATCCAGGATCTCCGTTTCAAAACCTTTGTGCACATAAAATTACAGATGAAGTCCAGGGAGCCCGTGCTGGGATTACACAAAGCAAGACACGTGCTCACTACGTGGGCACATCCGACCCCACGCACTGCCCGGGTGCATGAAGCTCACCACGTACAGCACAAGGCTCCCGTTCCCAAGGGGAGGAAGGCTAACAAACGGAGCTGACATCTCCACACTGAAGCTATTGACAACGGGAAAAGCACTCAAGCTTTTTGAGCACGTCCTTCCACATGGCCTATTGCTTGCCGGATAAAATGAAGTTAGGACTCAAATGTTTTAAAGCCAAATATGCTCAGGTCTCCTAGGGGCTTCTGAAGGCATCCGCAATAGTGAGAAAAGCAAGTTCCTTGGGTAGGCAGAGAAACCAGGTCATGTCATGTTTTCAGAAAATGTTTACCCTCAGCTACCAAGCTGGTTAACCTTGATGGGGAAGAAAGGTTTCAGGGGAGGGGAGCCCAAGCACTGTTTCATTTCGGCCAGCTAACAGCCCCTGGCAGCCCGACTTCCAGACAGGCAGCTCAGCAGCCATTCCCACTTCTCAGAGAAAAACCAGGATTGTTTTTAAGAAAACCACAGCCCTCAACCACTACAGTGGATGTTTCAACCCTTAATTTCTCTGGAGGCAAAACAGTGCTCCACACCAGGCAGAAAGGAAGAAACTGTGCAAAACATGTCCTTCCTCTGCTTTAAAATATAGCATGTAAACTCCATCATTTCGATTTTGCCAGTCTTGCAGCCACACTACAAATTATTTCTGCACTGGGCTAGACTTCCCTTCAGTGCAAACTGTAAGGAAGGATTTCCTGCCCTCCTTACTGCAGACAGGTGTTTGCTACAACTGGGAATCATCTTTAATCACAGAATCACAGAATCACAGAATTTCTAGGTTGGAAGAGACCTCAAGATCATCGAGTCCAACCTCTAACCTAACACTAACAGTCCCCACTAAACCATATCCCTAAGCTCTACATCTAAACGTCTTTTGAAGACTTCCAGGGATGGTGACTCCACCACCTCCCTGGGCAGCCTGTTCCAATGCCTCACAACCCTTTCAGTAAAGAAGCTCTTCCTAACATCTGACCTAAAACTCCCCTGGCGCAACTTTAGCCCATTCCCCCTCGTCCTGTCACCAGGCACGTGGGAGAACAGGCCAACCCCCACCTCGCTACAGCCTCCTTTAAGGTATCTGTAGAGAGCGATAAGGTCGCCCCTGAGCCTCCTCTTCTCCAGGCTGAATCTTCGACTTGCAAATTATAGTAGCGGGATGATACAGGGTGGCATTTAACCCCATATGAAAATATTGCAAACAAAAGTTGGAGCACGATACTGATGCATGACGACAGGCATAGTGCATACCTTCAAAGCAATGGAGGAAAAACCTTGCTCTGAGGACAAATGAAGCTACAGGTGGTCCCCTCACATGAAAAAGAAAAAGCAAACATTAAAGCTCATGGCTATTCACCAGGACAGGACCCCACCAAAAGCAGGTCCTGGGCGCCCGCTCCCTGCTTTGTCACAGGCTCCTCCTGCACCATCATGATGAGCTCCACAGCAAGGGCAAAAGGCAGCCACTGGCAAAGCTCTCGGCTCAAACACTGTCAGAGAGGTGGCTGCTAATTCCTTGTTCTCTTGTAAAGGTGCCAAGGAGGGTGCAGTGACTGTTAGCTACATGATATCACTGCGAATTAAGGACCTCGTGAATAATTTATTTACATTTAGGGAGGCACTGATCTCTTCTCTATGGTAACCAAGAGAAGAGGACATGAAAAAATGGCACAAAGCTATACCAGGGGAGGTTCTGACTGGATATTAGTAAAAAATTCACTACTATGAGGGTGGTTGGTATCCCATGCCCGTCAGTGTTCAAGAGGCCTCTGGATAATGCCCTCAATAACATGCTTTAACTTTTGGTTAGCCCTGAAGTGGTCAGACAGTCGGACTAGATGATCTTTTTAGGTCTTTTCCAACTGAACCACTTCAGTTCAGGGCGGGGGGGTTGAGAGAAGGAGCAAAAAAAGACAAAGACAAAAACACAAAAAGCAAATCTTTGAACTACAGAGAGGAAATGAGAAGGGCACTATGTAAAAACAGATCCACTTTAAACCCTTCAAGTCCATTTGAAGCTTCTATTTATAAAAACAGCTGACTAGAAAAGAAAAAAAATAGGCAATCGGGTCGTTTTTAGGATAAAGGGTGTCCCTTTGACTATACACAACTCCTCTTCCCACCAGCCATTTCACCTGCCTTTGAAGGCTGCAGAACAGAGCATTTCATCGGTATTCACTCCAAATTACGCTTGTTTGCTTTTATTGGTGAATTATTTTCAAGGGCTGCAATAAAGGCTGCAATAGACTGCCTAAAGGTTTACACTAGATTCCTTTGCCATCTTGCCTCATTTAAGGCCAGAACAAAATGAAGTTGTTGTTTTTTTTTCCTTCTTTGTTTGGTATGACTATACTCTGACAATCTGCACATTGTAACGCCCGAGGCAAGGATATACTGTAGTAAGTTAGGAGAAAAACTGCACAGTAACATCTTACAACTATGCAGCTACCTCCTAAGGTCAGTTTTCTTATTCAGACCTTAATTAAAAGAGTAAGAACTGAGATTAGCAGCGTCCCTCTTACTTGAGTGCAGTGGAAAATCCCAGACAGCTTTCCACCAAAGGCTCCCCACAGCTTTCCCTACAGGATTTCAAATAGACTTGGAAGAAGCCCAGCTACCTCATCTTCTTGGCCAAGGAGAAGAGAAACACAATGGAAATGTGTGACGCCCTACCGCGGCTTGATAAAAGGAGCCTTTTTGATGCAACTGGTGAGGTGCATTGCCACGAGGCTGCACTTGGGGCGACACATGGGAATTTGACTGGGTGACAGCATCTCCGAACACAGCAAGCTGCATGTTACACCACACTTGGCAGAAACGTAGATTCTTCATGCTCAAGGAGTAGCAAGCCAGCCACAGTGAACAGTGGCACCACTACTTCTCTTTTTTCAGCAAGGAGCTACATTCAGTACCTTTGTATGTGTCAGTACACAGCTGGAAAAGTGAACATGCACACACGTATACAGCGAGTTTGAGGGAGGACCACACTCTGGTAGCAACAAGGAAGCAAAATGAACAGGACTATGGGGGATTTTTTTTTTTTTTTTTGACACCTATTAAAGTTTCCTCTGCATAAGTTTGAAATATTCTGCTAATCAGGTATTTGCAGAAAATCCCCTGTCCCCTGAAGAGCTATTGTGCTAAATTTGTAGGCTAAATCTAGTCATTAAAATTGAAAATAGAAGGACACTGGTGCATGGCCCTGTTCAACATCACAGCTGTTTCTCTTCCACTTACAAACCATCTCTGCTTCAGTCCCTCAAAGGCTAGAATTGCACCCTGCGGTCAGAAAAGGAAGTGACATTCAGGATCAGAAAAGTTAAGCCTCCAAAATTCTGACATATGGATATCAGAGCACGATTCAAAACATAAAAGTCATTGCCTAAGGATTATTTGACCTGAATAGCCATACATTTTTCCATACATTTATAATCCTTCCTAACAGAGGTGAAAAAAAGGAGCAACAATCTTAAAAATTCATGCAATTTTTCATTACTGGAATTATTTAAATCGGTATCAACAAAGACTCCATTAATTCCAGTAGAAAATTGGAATCTCTACTTAAAATAATAATAATAATAAAATAAAAAGGAAGTTACATGATAAAGCACCATTCTGAATATGGCCCACAAAGACCTTGAATTAAGTAAACTCGCAGGATGTTATGGTTATGCTTATTCTTTACAGGCATACAACAGGCATTTCAAACTATTTCCAGTATTTTAAAGAAAAATCAGTTGTGATACAAAATTGGGTGTGGGGGGGAGGACAACAGATTTGCTTTACGTTGGAGAACATCATGTGTTTACAACCCTGCTCTCCCACCCCCGACAAGCACATATTTTAGCTACGAACAGTTGGACAAGGAGAAGTTGCCAGTGAAAGTCACACATAGACGTGCAGAAGGCACAGAAGGCACCCCCCTCCACCACCACCACGTCAATTAGGGAAAGAAAAGCTTCATCGTTTAGACACGGGGATTAAATAGACGGATCCAAGCTCCTCGTTATCAGAAAAGCTGCTATTCCCCCAAAACATGGAAGATCACGGTCAAGATTTACGGTCGTCTCTTGAAAGGTGGCCATAATCCTTCCCTGTTTCTGACACCCTAGATGATACCTGGCCATACTGTGCTCCTGTCTTACCCTCAAAGTCATGGAGCGAAGAGATGAAGATCCTGCCAAAGAGTCAACAGGGCAGCATGCTGCCTCTGCAATATGTGGCAGTGCCTTTGGCCACTGAGAACATATATATCCTTTTTATTGCTGACTTACGATAAGGCAAACGTATATTTCAGCTATTCTATCAGATGACCAAGTTCTGTTTAATTAATCTCTAATCACTTTAAAAATGATACATTCCTGCGAGTCACTGGAGGCCTGCTGGTCACGGCAACTGGCACATCTACAGAAAGGAATTCTGAGAACAAGATGAATTTGCTTTAAAAAATATTTAAAAGCCACTTGGTCTAATATACTCTATAACCATTCCCCAGCAAGTCTAAGTACAGATTTTCAAACAAGCATTTAAGGTTTTGTTCCAGTATACCCATTCAAGCCAGGATGTGTCTAAATTTGTGAAAGTTTCAGCAATGATTCCTCATCATGGAATAACACAAACTTCTCAAGGGCATGTCAGGTTTATCTTCTCTCAAGTTTTTTGCTACACCACTGAATTTTTAAGCACAACTTCAGTTAATAATGAGTTTACAGATTGGGACTGTTCCCAAAGCAAGGTACCTGCAACTGGTAATGAAATAAAAATGTAAAATACACGTCAGTTGCATAAGCTACATATCACTTGTGAATTGTTGCATGGACTAATGGTCACAGGAGACCATTTCAAAGCTGATATGGTAGTTTTATAGGCAGAAAAAGGGTCAGGATGGCAATGGTAATAAAGTGGGAGGAAAGCAGAGTGCAAGATATCATTCATTATTTTACTACCACAGTACCCAAAAATCCCAGAGGAGTCCTAAGCTCCCACCTGCTAAGTACTATACACACATATAGCAAAGCCCCTTCTCCCCTGAACAATATATATGCAGTATGTCCGAGGACAAAAGACTATGAAAGAGGCAGCAACATCATCCCTGCAGCGCAGATGGTCTACCGAGGTAGCAGGAGGTGACATGCCTTGCACAAGGTCACATGAAAAATCAATGGCAACCCCAGGAAGCAAGCACAGGTCACCTGAATTGCAGTCTGAAGCCTACCACAAGGCCAGCCCCACATCTGACGCCTGTGCCAGCACTGCGAAACACCGTGGTGAGGTACTTCATGCACCTTTCTGCAATGCCACTCTCTGCTACGGCAGGCTGGGTATTTGGCAAGGGAAAGAAAAGAGGCCCGACGACTGTCCTACAAAAAGTGAGTGTTTTGGAGCTGTGCTCTGAGCCTCTCTCCAGATTTTAGGACTTAGCAGATATATGAGGTAATCAAACGCCCCAACAGATACTAAGTGTGCAGAACATATGTCCCTTAAGGATGCAAAACCTGCTGATAACCTCTGTTGTCAACGCAGTCACAAGACTCCATGCAGCACTCAGGACTCACTAAATTTTAGAAAAATTGCATAAAAAACAGGAAGGGCCCTGTTTGCAAAGAAAACTTGGAATGAGCAATTAAAACCACTAATCCATGACAGGAGGGGAAAGAAAACCCAATGTCGTGATGCTCCCTGGAGTTCATTCTGTCTCAGCAGCATAGCTCACTAAGGAACAGAATGAAGCCCAGCAGCATTCCTCCAGACCTTCAATGTACAACCAAGGTATGCTCTCTATTCCCATCAACTTCATAGCTATCACTACACTGTTCCCCTCTGGAACAACAGAAGATGGCAAGCTCTTAGATTTTATGGATTCGAAAATCAACACAAACTCATCTATATTAGTCTTAACTGATGCAACCATGTTTTGCTCTAAGTGGTAAGATTTGAGCAGCACCTCTGTAGCAATTCCCTACACTAACTTTAGATTGATTTGGTGTTTTATTTACTTTGGTGAAAGGATTTTTCAGACATAAACACCCCTAGTTTCTTAGGATCATCATAGCAAAGAGAATAAATCTCATCATTTTGCTTTTCCGTCAATCAAAGCTCCTTAACACAGAGGCTAAGAGTTCACCCATTAATGGGATAAGGATTCATAATCTATCAAGAATATATGCCAACATCTAACCATTAGATCCTCTATAAGCCTATACATTATTTACTTTTGACAGATTGTACAGCTCTTTATTTTACTCAGAATATCAAAACCTGTTCTATACTCACATCGCTCTTGAATGGAAGAAAAATTGCTAGAGAGGAGAAAAGTGTTTAATACAAGAAAACCAGAGAGCCTATGTCAGCTCCTCAGATGAGATAAATCAACACAGTCACTGACCCAGTTTCTGTGGTGCTAAATTAATTTACATCAACTGAACATCGGGTCCATCATCAATAGATTTGGAAATGAGCAAGCAGACACAAAAACTCATTTGGCCTTGAAAGAATAAGAGCAAGAGGCTATTATGAAGGTTTCTTACTGAGGGTTAGACTTCATGGTCCTACTGATGAGTACCTGGCTTGTGCACAGAGTCCATGGATCAAGCTTTTGAGGATATTATAACACAGGGCTCTTCAAAAGCATGATTTTCAGTATGGGAAAAAAAAGGTTTGGCACCTTGTGATTTCCACGTGCATCCCCAGGGATCAGGCTGGGTGGAGGACAGGGAGGGGTTAAAGCCGTGAAGTACTCCTCTCCCTTGACTCAGCTTAACCATTCTCCACCTGAATACCCATCCCGCAGAGTTTCAGCCCAGAAAGGAGCTAGGCCATCCAGACTTGATTGCTTTTGTAGTTCTGGAAAAGAGAAGATAATCTAGACTCAAGTCAAAAGACAACTTCCATATTCAAATAGCTACACATTCTTTCAACCTATTTCAGGAGCAGAGAGAAGATAATAAGAAGCTCCACTTTCCAGGCTTACCATGCTAAGAGGATAAAAAGACAACTCTTTTTAATGCTTGTGCCTAGATTGTAGAACATTACGACTTGGTTTCACAAAGGGATTTAGGACTCTAAGTCCCACTGAAATCAGGAAATGAATGGGACTTAGGCTCCTAAGGGCCTTTGTGAGTGCGGGTCTAAGTGCCTCCTCTTTTTGAAGCCAACGGGAACAATGCCATGGCATTAAGCAAGGGCAGAGCCTGCCCACGAAGCTTTAACTCTATTAAAAGACTAGAGGTTATCTTGTGGCAAACAGGCACAACATGCTTGGTGAAGTGTCTCTGGCTTGAATGTCTTTAAAGCTTCCCCCACACTCCATCAAACTGAGCTGAAGCAAAGTCCATACCCGTCGATGGGAGTTTTGCAGTGAATTAAGATTTCAGTCCAGTCCCTCGAGTCAGAGGCAAAAGGGCTGCCACTTTGAAGAGAAATGCTGACATTAACCAGCCTGGACCGTGCACTGGTACTGCAAAAAGCTGTTAAGGTAGGCAAAGTGCACGGTGTAGTTTCTCCAGTTTCACCAGTGAGCCTTACTTTGCTTTTCTGTGATTAAAGCTTGACATCCTGTGGTCCATGCTAACTTCAAAAATGTTCTGTAAAGTAAATACAGTTTTGGCACTTCTACTTTTTTCATTATTGATATTTTGCATACACATTAATAAAGATCAGTGGCATGCACTCCTTTAGGAGAAAAACTGTTTTTCCAACATTGGTATTAACAGCATAGCTAAAATTTCCACATTGGTAAGGTGAGAAAAAACAAAGTGCCTCACTTTCTGTAATCCTGTACAAAGGTTAAGAGAAAAAAAGACATTATCTAACCAAGGATCAAGTATTTAAATATTGCTAACTGCTAATAAGCTCTTCATTGTGCTTGCATAAAATGCTCCTTTTGCTTATATAACTCCAGAAAACTTGATGGTGGATTAGTGTATCCATACATGGAATGGAAATCACATCTGAATGGCAAACTCCTGGCCAGCCAGGCACCTGAAGGTTTCATCTTCTCTTCCCTGAGCCCACAGAATGAGAACTGTCCCCTTTGTGTTGTCACGCGTGTTCATGTCCCATCCTACCGGACCCAAGATATTTCCTGTCCTACTGGATATGTAGAGAGGTAGCCGCTGGAAAGGTCCAGATGGGAGGGCTCTCTCCTGAGCTTGTGCCAGGATTAATCTTTGTAGAGGATTAATCTACCCCCGCTCAGCAGGGAACAGAGAGAACACCCCAGCCTCTGCATGCAGCACCAGGGAAAGACACCGAGCCACGGCAGTGAGGACCCAGGACCATGCAACACACCAAAGAGTTTGCCACACCTGTATGCAGTTCACGGCTACCTCAAATGCCTTCCATATATATACACACATCCCTATAGACCCAATGCAAGACTAAATACCCACATAATTAAATTCTGCATTTAACAAGTTTTAGTGTGATCTGTATAGCTTGTGTGCTTAGATAGGACTTCAAGGGTCCAAATATGCAAGGCTGATACGTGAGAAGCACTTAGCCCCATCTGCGGCACTTTTCTGTTTCACTTGAACCACTGCACATAGCCAGGAGGACTGTGAACGTATTTTACATGTCACAGCATTTTTGACAAAAGGTCCTTCCTTAAAAAGCAGCCCTGAAATCAGCACACGCCGCAGACAGTTTGACACAGAGTCAGGAAAGATATTCATGTATCGCTGCAGCAACGCTATCCAAAACTCTCCAGTGCATGTAGCTAAAGCTGCATCTGCTTCTTCTCTACCTAGTCAGGAGGAGGAGAAAAAAAAAAAAAAAAAAAATAAAAATAATCAATAAACACCAGCACTTCATCTCTGCTCAATTTAGCCCTTTCTGGGAGCATAGATAATTCCTGATGGCAATTGTCCAAAGTGTCCGAATTCAGACAGTCTGATAGCCCTTTCAGTCAGGTCAGTCCTACTGGAGACAATAATCAGGCCTCCCACGATGAATTTCATTCACAGAGCGGTGCTGATTATGGAGTGGGTCGAATCATTGCACAGTATTGACTGTAGATCAATTTTCAGCTTGAGGCATTGTGGAGAACATATAGTACACAGCTAAGCTAAGGCAGGGAGTAGGAATTCAATAGTCTACCCAACCATGTCAAATAAAAGCCTGCACAGATAGATGCTACAATTTTTACCCCCCGAAGCCTGTGTTTTTAAAGATACACACTATGATGAAACATACGCCCTCAGGAACTGTATTTCATCATTAAGTTTTGCTGCATCATTAAAACCACCATTTGATTTCTCCGCCCCAAATCTCTTCCAGGTGATGCGCTCTGCATTAAAAAGACAACTTGCCCGAATGACTGTTCCTTTGATCCCATCTGTCTGTAATTAAAATGCTCCAAACAAGGTAACGACTGCTTGTCCTGCTGCAGATGATTTCCCCTTTTCTTCACCTCTGTGCCAGGCGTTGCGGCTTGCAGCTCTGACCCCACACCAACGCTACCTTTGTAAATGAAAAACTGGTGATGCTACGTTCCTTGTAGGCCCCATGCTGCGCACGTCGTCTGGTACTCACGTCTAGCCCTACGCATCTTTGAGAAGAAATAAGTTTAGAGGTAAGGAAATACAACATATCCTCAAAATGCGAGGGGAAGGAAAAAAAAGGCTCTTGAGGAAAGATTCCTTTCCCATTTACACTCACTATAACTATTACAGGTTCACCGGTTCTTCAGACCACTTAAAATGAACTGGGGCTTGATCCATATGAAGCTGCAATAGCTCTGCAGCAAAGAAAAGGAGACAAAACCATCTGTGCTGAGCTGAAAATGCCTGCCCACAGGACTAAAAAAATGCTCCAAAAGCTGGGAAATCGCATGGCTTCCTCTCACAGGTGTTGCACGTTACTGCATCACGTATCACACTGCAGCACCTATGGGGTCAATACAGAGGATTTCCAACAGACCTGGGACAGGGCTCTTGGAAAGACCCCACAGCATCCTGAAGCTGTCAGCGCTTGCATCCATGGGGTCTTCCCCCATGGAGGTGATGCGCCAGCACCCAAAGACAACAGACATGAAAGGCGCTGCTGTGCTGCTTGAAACAAAGGGAAACAAAGGGAAACAGGAGGGAAACAAAGACCATAAATGAAATTAAAAACACTTCTTTCCTTGCTGAATTACCACACTGGGCCTGCACCAAACCTGTGCTCTATCCTAAAACACCACCTTCACAGCTGAAAACTTCTAGGGACATTTGCAGAGACGACTTCTGAGTGTGGCCATTTTTCAAGTGTACAATGGTAAAGATCTTCATCTTCTGGAGACCGAGGATCTCGATGCTTTTTTAACAAATATTTTTTACACATCAATTCTTTACAGAACCCATTTTACAATTTCTACAGAGCTTAAAGAACGTTAACACAACATGTCTTTTAAAAACAGGCAAACTTGAAAATAGCTAGAGTAAAAATTAAATGTAATCACCTGAAATGTAAATTCAGCAACAGTGAAACTGCTCACAATGTCATTGAATAATACCGTTATAACAGGCTGTAGCACAGTAAGGAGGCACAGATTTCCAGACATCTGCCTCCCCGCTAAAAGATCCAGGTTAATACAGAAAATAATAAACCATGAGAAACTCTCAGCTCTAGCAAGTGGGATTCTGACCCTTCACAAATCTGCAGCTGTCCTGACTTTACCTCCCACATCTACATACAAAAAGCAGAAGCTTATTCAGATGGTAACATTTCAACATGTTGCATAAGATTCTACTGTTTTCCCTTATTCTCTAGTTTTCTGTTTTCTTGTTTTCTTTAAGCTTACAGAAATATTTAAGCCCTTATACATTTTTACTTCTTCCGACTGGAGCTGTTCTCTAGCCCTCTTTGGGTCCTCTCCAATCTTCTTCATTTGCTTACTAAGTCATTGTTAAATCAAACCTAATTTGGTTATCAGCGGGTAAAGAAATAAAATTTCGTGGTCCCAGAAAAAGTAAATTAAATGATCCCACGCAAGCCTAGCTACAAGTACAAGAACTACCAACAGCATATAAAAATAGGGAGCTGTCAGAAGATTTTTTTTTTTTGCCTATTTTTAATCAGCCACAAAGTAAATATAAGACAAGGACCAAAATAAAATATCCAGGACAGAAAGAACCCCCCCCCCCCCACCCCCCGCCAAAATAAATAAATAAATAAATAAAACTGTGCCCGACATTTGAAACAAGCCAGTGAATTCAGTCTTTGGAAACTCAGCTTACCAATCTTATCTCCGTAAGTCCTCAAACAAGGCTGCAATGCTAATGGGGTAAAGTGTTATAATGCATCGGAGTTGCAAACAAGGGATGGGTATCCTGCAGTGCCAGAAAATTACTGCTGGATGACAGGGCCTGCAAAGTTAAATTGTACTGCTTTAAAGGAGAAGATAAGAGCACCGCCAGGAAATGCAGTTGCCGTACAGTAGAGCATAATATGCCCACGCCAGGATCAGTGGTCTCTTTCTTATTATTCGGCTATTGTATCGGCAAAGGCATGTCAAATGAATTAAGGAACTTCATAGTGGCTTAGAAGTAGAAATAATTTCAATTTAATAAAAATATATATAAAAAAAAGACATGGCCTGGAGCTTTGCAAATCAATGAATTCCTGTGAAGTATTAAAAAAATATTAAATGAGAATTTTACCTGCTAGATTTACAAGTTCCTTTCCTCCCTCTAGAAGAAAGGATGAGGTGTTCCTTCTTTTCTAATGTCAGCCAGCTACAACAGTCTTGTATGAAGATATTTCTGTGCCTTAGTTTCCAGCTCTTCCATCTGCAGTGCTTTATACTAGGGAACAGCACTTGTCCAATGGCATCCCCACAGTATTGTATGCAACACATCTTAACATTTTTGTACTTCTCTCTACTGTAACAAGTATCTGTCTCTCATAATAAATAGAAAAAAAAAAAATAACCACTCAAAGGCTTTTTTTAAAATAAATTTGCCCTTTTGGGTGTGAAGAGAATTTCTCTTTGGGGAAAATATATTGGGGGGGGGGGGGGGGGGGGTGAAGTGGTGCATACTTGCCCGTTAAAAATGAAGCCTCTTTAGAAAAGCCCCAACTTAGGCTTCTAATAAGTGTGACACACAAGATCTCTGGTCTGTTTGAAAATCACAGCCATGCCTCCTGACTTTAATCCACTGCCTCTTATCTTCTGAGAAGTTTATTCTAAGCTGGCCAGTTCAACTACCCAGCAATAAAATTAAAAAATATATGAATTTCCATTTCTGTAACATGAAAGCTTCTTTAATTGAATAACTCCAATCAGCAGTCCTACAGACTGGACACAGCCCGTTTCATAACAAAGAGCGGGTGAGATAAGAGGAACAGTTCAACACGACCCCCGTTTCTACACAGAAAATTTGGTGCCAATTAAAAAGTCTGCACTTGGGGACAAACAGGGACTTGCCTTTCCACTGCGAAAGAGCTGTGAGAGCTCCAGATGCACAACTCGGGCAGATCCTCAGATCCTCCTTACTGCTTTTACCTCTGCAGCTTCCCTGTGGCATGATTTCCAGGCACCCTGATGAAGCTCAGCTCTAGTTAAGGTACCGAAATAATTTGGTTCATCACTGAGAAGCCCTGAGTGGCTCCAGAAGCTGGTGTGCATTACCTCTGTGCCTAGCTATGGGTTTCAGTGCCCCAGGCTCCGAGTGATCAAGGTCTGTCAATACTTGCCTGCAAACCGTCTCCTGTCCCACAGCACAAGGGCTCGTTTGAAAGAATCTGTTTTGATTACTAACATGTGTCCTCACTTACAATATTTTATTTCACGGTGAAATTCAGATGCAGTTACGATTTCGAGTTTTAAAACACTGTAGCAGTGGATTTGAGTGGATAAACAGACTAAGCACAGTTAAGAGTCCCACTGAGACGTCTTAAAAAGACTAATTTATGAATATGCAAACACTTTACATGTCACTCAATTCTGATAAACTCCAGTTGCATAAGCCTGCAAGAAAAAAACTAGCAAGATGAAGGAAATCTGATACTAAACAAAGCCACAAACTGTAAGAAGAGCAACTTACAAAAGAGTGGTTATACTCAGTGACTCCATCCTTTGCAGAAGGTTTCCTTTCAGACAGATTGGGTTCTTGTGCTTTCCTGAAGACCTCAGATATCATTCCTTTGTGACTGGCTTTGTCCTTACACAAGCACAGTGTTAATATGAACTCTTAACATCTGCATTAAAGCTGCCTACAAAGTTTTGCCCTTTCCGTGGCAAGTCATATAAGGAAAAGAAGTGGGTCTCTTTTTTCTCCTGACGTACACAAAGTCAGAAAGGTAAACGTCCTGTTGCAACAGAAAGAAAAAGATTGCTACTTGCATGCAGAAAGCTTATCACACACAAAAATATGCCCTCCCTAGTAATGCTAAAAAAAGTGTCAGTGGTGATGCACAGGGCTTGCAAAATTATCTCCTTCTAAGTAATGCCACCTTGCTGAAATTAGCAGTAAAAGTGCCACTATCAGCTTGGGGGTGCAGTTTTGGCTGTTGCTTTATTAGAAGCACAGGCCAACAGGCAGCACAGGGAGCAACCACCCCCCCGTAGAGCAATCAAACATTGGATGTTGGGCCACAAAGCAATTTTGCTTATTGCTAGCCACCGCGTGTATCCTCTGTACTGTGTGCAGTCAGGGCTACACTCCCACCCAGGCACCCACCCTGTTTCAGCTGCAAGTGAAAGAACAGCTCTTTTATCGTTGTCCTTGGGTAATATATGTGCTAGGTACTGTGGCTGATGATCAGCTGGGGCTAACGAAGCACTGATGTCAACAGCTGACTGAGCCACCCGCTCATCTTCGACCACCGTTTCACTTGGGGGACAGGAGAAAAATCAGCCCTACATGAGCAGCCTGCGTGGCAGGAGCAGGGGTTGGCACGGCACACGCAGGAAAACAAGGCAGCTCCTCCTGTGGCTGCGAGGTGCCAGAAAGCCCACGGCCCCGTACAGCCACCGGGAGAGCAGATGTGCTGCCAGCGTCCCATCAGGGAAAGAGACAGGACTAATTGCAGCGCTAAAGATCACAGGGTCCCTGCCAGTACATCCGTCCCTGGATGCCGCTGGATTAAATAAACGCGGCCAAACCAGGGCTGCAGGTTAAATGGAAGCATGTTAAGTGCCCCAGACTGCAACCATGGGCTGGATTTCCTCCTTTGAAATCTATATGTTTAATTTCTACTTCCTCTCTCATTAGCCTGGATTGAGACCACCACCACAGGAGTATTTTCTCATTTGTCCAAATGCACATAGATCTGCCTTGGGACCAGAGAGCAACAGCATCAGTAGCCAAAAAATAGAAAGACTGGGACAAACATGGTTTTCAGAAATGTTTTTGTCTTGCAAAAAGGACATATGCTATCTTCCCATCCTACCCTGAAGCTCATGGAGTTCACGTGCTGTTTTGGGAACAGCTCAAACCAACAGGCGAAGAGGAGAGCAGGTAGCCAGGGCTGGTACATTTGCCAGGGCAATCAGCAAAGCTTCAGACCAAGGACACGATGGGACATCCTGACATCACGGGGGCTGGTGAGGGACCAGAAAGCAGGAAGAGGAACACCGTGAAAACAACACCACCACCAAAATTAAAACCTCCCTTACCACATGCTATTGAGGACAGCTTAGAAACAGATAGCTGAACCAAAATGCCTTCCTGGTGATTTAGGGCCAAAGCTGTTCTGGTCTGGTCTGAGATAAAAGCAATATGAATGAGGTTTTGGTTCAATTCTGTCCTTTGCTTAAAACAAAAAACTGCTTGAACTCATGTAGCTGAAAGAAAAAGGCTGATCTTTCAGGTACTTCGGAAAGATGATGGGCTCTCAAACATAAGCAGGAGTCTGAAAGCCCTAGCTGCAAGTGGCACGGGATGCAAAAAGCCAAACTTGCTTCTTTTCAGTAAGTAATGACTCATTTTCTGGCTGATTACTGACATATGATTATTAAAATCTAGTATTTCATAAATCTGCATCAATAAAAGATTATGATGATATTTTAAAGGATGTGTAACTATTACGTTTTCCAAAAGCTTCTCATTTTTTAAAAATAAGGACTTCTTAAGGTAAAATATCAGTCTTTCTTTATCAAATATTCTGCCACCTGTAAACACACCCTTAGGATGAGGATGTGTGAAAGGTGGCAAGGACTAGAATCCATAAAAGGAAAAAAAAACAGGCAAGCTCAACGACGTGAATGTGAATGCACCAGTGGTGCAGACCCCAGGAAAGGAAGGTTTCAGCACATGAAATTACATCCCCTGGCAGGCTGACTCTAGACCCCACTTGCTGCAGAAGCTGCTGCTCTTCACGTAGTCCAAAACACAGCTTTCGAGTCGAAGCTGAATCATAGCCAAGGTGCTTGATTAACAAAGATGTTCATGCTGTTACGCCTCTCCTTCCCGGGTGACACAAGTTAGCAAGGACAACCGCTGGTGCTTGGGGAAGAGAAGAGGCTTCCAGCAGCCAAGAAGCAGAAATACAGGTAAGCTAAACGGTGAAGGTTCTTAGCTATGCCACGTCTGAGAAGCAGGAGGCACATACACCTTCAGTGTAAAAGCAGATGTAGGAAACCAAAGAGAGGATCGAAGTCTGTATGACCAAGGTGCAAAAGACAGGAAGTCAAACCAGTACCTTAAAAGTCAGCTGGTATCTAGATCCAAGGAGGAATATTGACTTTGGTGAGTAAAGCACAAAATGCAAGATTAAAAGGAATTTTTCCCTACTGACATAAAAAAACACAGGCCCAAAATAATCGAAACGCATCAGATGTGGGAGACAACTTGTAAATGTGTGTGTAGAGGGGCTGGCAGGCAAAAAGAGGGGGAGACCAGCTTTTGTGGGTCACCTGGCACACTGAAGACAAATGAAACTTGAGACAAACATGGCAGAAAAGCTCCCAGAGACAAAAGCATGGCGTTCAGCTCTCATCTCTTCAACAGAGAAAGGCCTCCACGACAAACCAGAAGCAGGCAGAGAAGGCTGGAAAGGTCTGGGTGCATCCACGGAGGTATCAGTGAGATTCAGAGCCAGGAGGGGAAACTAAAACAAGCATGCAAAGTAATAAATCAGCAATAAGCAATAAACAAAGCCAAGACAACAGCAGCATATTCTCTTTGTTCTCCCTAAGCACAGCTCATGTTTTGGGTGGGGCATCAGTCCCTGCAGGAGCAGCCAGAGCCTCTGGCGGAGATGCTCCCCAGCACAGGAAAAGCTTTCCCGGGGGACCCGCACCACCGCTTCATTAAAACTACACAACTAGGTAGAGCCACAGGCTGCGTACACGCAGACACATACACTTGGGAGGAGCAGCCAGCCTGGCATGGCAGGAAGCAGCCCCGTGCCCCAAGGGACCCCTCCGAGCAAAACAGGAGGGACGAGACACAAACCTCTTGCAATTATCAGCAGCTGCTCCTGAGGCAGCCAGGCAGCTCTCCTCCACCTGGGGTATTTGGCCACATCTGCTGCCTTTGTCAGGGAAAGGGGATGAGCAAGAGCACAAGACAAGGGCACGTGCTGCCACTCTGCTATTTTGTGCGATATGCCAGTGTAACCCCAGACCCTCTCAACAAGCAAGAGATGCCCCAAACCTTAAGATGGAGACTCTAGGAAGAATACAGACAGAGAAACCTTCCTGGAGGCATGGCTCTGACTGACTGACAGGTTTGCCCAGAGGAAACCAAATTTCAGGGCAAGCTGTACAGGTGTAAGGGTTACCTGTGCAATGGGTATGTTAAATCCTGAAGGAGGGAGCTGGGCTCCATGTAATGCCAAAAGGAAGAACCTAGGAGGCTGCAGTCCCAAAACCTACCTGGCTCTCCACCTCCTGGGTCCTTTTATTATAGTCAGCAGGGACTGAGTCAACAGTAGTTAGAGGAACCCAGGGAGGGAGTCCTCTGACCCAGATAGGGGTGTCTACCAGCATGCACAACTAGCACACTGCTTGCCAAAAGGACAGGCCAGCAGAGAACATGCTCGTCTTCATAGCTGCAGCATAACTTCCGCAGCTACTGCTCAAAGATGTAATTATGGCCCTTCTCAGACTCGTGTTCAATTTTGCAAACAGGGCCCCAGCAGTCAGTGCTGTATCTATCAAGGGAAGCAGGTATTCCTCTTCACGCCCAGACAGTATTCCCAGCCTGGAAAGCGCAAACTGAATGTAAGTCAGCGTACGAGCATCATCCTGCCCCTGCAGACAGATGCTTCTGTGCCCTGGATGCCCTAAAGAGAGGATTTTTATGTAAGGAGTTTGCCTGAAAGAGGAACCACTGGAAAAGCCCTCTGTCTGCCTCCAGTGTAAAACTCTACGTGAAGCCCAGCATTGAATTCACCCGTAAAGAGCCATCACCATGCCACCTCTCTGCCTCTCTGCCAGGGGAAAAAAATGTGCTTTTCCCACCTCACCCTCAAGCACCACTGTCAAGGCAAAAACCACACAGAAATTGGAAAAAAAAACACTCATAAAAGCAAAAGGTGGACAGACAAAAGAGTAAGAGGAGAAGAAGCAGGGGAGTGACAAAGAACTACTTTACCAAGAACCAGGCTGGAGGTGCTGGACACAGAGGCTGGAGCCCACGCCACCTTCAAGTCAGCAAATCTGTACCCTTTTGGGATGCTTCTGCTGTGTGAAGGCGTAGGCTGGGAGCCTCCTCTGCAGAGGTTTGAGCAGGGAGGTGCAGAAATAGGAGGAATAAGGCTGGGAGCCAAACTGGGGTGTACGGAGGGTGTGGAGGGGGGTGGGAGATAAAGGGCTCTTTGCTACGTGACAGTTCAGGAATGTGGCTCACGAGACTGGGCCAAGCCTGTCATCTGGGTTCGGAGTTGCACAAGGGCTTAGGAAGCTCAGATCACCCCCACAAAGAGAAAAAAAAAAAAATAGAAAAAAATAATAATAAAAAAAAGCATGCAGGTAAGTAACTGGTAGTTGTGCTGCCACAGGATGTCCAGCTTGGTGGAGGCTCCCTGGG
This sequence comes from Oxyura jamaicensis, assembly GCF_011077185.1. Taxonomy (NCBI): domain Eukaryota; kingdom Metazoa; phylum Chordata; class Aves; order Anseriformes; family Anatidae; genus Oxyura; species Oxyura jamaicensis. Next base: position 40,206,488 of record NC_048896.1, on the reverse strand, counting down.
CTAGCAGCTCCTTAAGGAGAAGGGAAAACACAGTCTGTCCTCTACAGCTGCAACAGTTGAGGACATTTCTTGTAGCTAAGGAAAAGGGAAGAAAAAAGTAGGGCAAGATAAGTTCTGGCCAAATAAATGAAGGAACTGCAGCATGGTTGCGGCAAGAAATGGTGCAGATCAAAGCAGGGCTGCGGGTTTTCAAATGTTGGTGAGGTCCAGAGGAGACAGCAGGCTACAAGGGGCTCCTGTTGCTGGTTGAATATTTAAAAAACAATTTATGTGACTTAAAAACACAAGCTCCTTGCACCTTACCAAAAAGAACAACAGGCACAAACACAATTTGAATGCTTTTCTTCATCCTTCCTTTGTTTTGTTTTGTTTTCTGGTATAATTATGAAAAAGTTTAAGGAGAGCTGGGTGGGACAACACAAGAAGACAACCTTTGTACGGACCTGTTATCTGGGCTCAGAGAGAAACCCTCATCGAACCTTTTCAGACCCAGTCTTACATTTAAAATGGAGTTAGGGAGGTAAGAAAGCCTCTTAAGGGAAAAAGGTTTCTTATTTTTCCCAGCTGCTCCCCCCCCCCCCCAAAAAAAAAAAAAATCTATGAGAATACCCTGCTATAGTGTGAAACCGAGGAGATTCAGAGACCTTTTAAACTTCTCTCTGCCGCTTTCACAATTTTTCTTATTCAAGCAGTGTTCCCAACAATTGGCTAATGTCAGCCTTTTGGGAACATCTGTTTGCTTCCGTATAGTCCTCACGCTCACTTTAGAAAAAAAAAATAAATAAACTAGCAAATTTTCTTCCGTGCATCTCCCATAAACATCTAAATGACTTCCTCTAACAGAGCAAGCTGCTTCAACGCCATCAATAGAGGTTTTCACTTGCATGTGGCACTCTTTGTGCTGGCTAGAAGAGTTCAGCAAAAGGTGGCAACGTCGCGCACAGCCTGGATGAGGCATCGGAAACTAGACATGCCTGAAAAGTTAACAGACAGCTTTCCTTTGTTGATCTCAATCAGTATTTAAACGTTGCTCTTGATTAGATGAACAGGATTGACAGCACAGGCAGAGTATATCACTTCAGATTTTGGGACGGTGCGACATCTGGATAAAGGCAGTTTGGATTAGTCAGCTATCGTGGAGATTGCAGGACTGCTATCTTGAACTCGCGTTGGACGTTTATATTTGCATACATCTGCACAGGAAGCAGGCGCAAACTGTTTGCAGAGGACATGGAAGGAATAATTCTGCTTTACTTTGTAAATTACATTCCTTATCCTAATTAAAGAGGAAGGACGAAGCATCACACTAACATTATTATTAGCTCCTCAGATGCACTCACTTGGAAAAATAAAACAGTTGCACCAAAAAAAAAACAGTACTTGTCACTCATTTGCAATCCAGCTTCCATATCAAGAATAACCGTGTTGCTTGCTGGGCTGTGTTAGCTCCGTATCTCTGCACTTACGTGCTAATATACATGCAAAATCATTGCAGGTGAGCACTGCAAAACCTCCTTTTGACTGACTGGAACGTAACAATGTCTGAGAAGTAAGACAACGTGCTTAAAACGCTCCTAGAAATTGGGCAGAATTTAAGCTCTAACTCCCACAGAAACCAGCACGAAAATTATGCAACGATTCACTGGGAGAAGTAAAGCCTTCTGTGACTTCAGCCATATCAAAGCATCCTTTAGGAAAAAAAAAAAAAAAAAAGATTATTTCCTGAATGCTGAAGTTTATTTCAACACAGATGCTGAGGAAAAACCACTTCTCCAAATTTCCAGACAGGGATGTGTCAAAAAGCAGAGGATAGCCACATTGCTTTGCGCCTGCAAGGACCTTTATTTATTATTTTATTATTATTTTAATGCAGAAGCAGTTGTCCCAGGGCTTATTATTTGGCTGAATGAGCTGAAGTGAGACTCCCCGGGCAGCTGCTGACATAATGAATGATTGTGTGGTGAAGCTGAGAATGTGAATGATGAAGAATTTTGAAAGGCTCTGGAATTTGTGAATAACAAAAGTAGCTACAGTCCCCAAAATCTCACCATTTGTTCTCCGCAACAAAAGAGGACTCAAAGGCCTTTGTTTAACAAAATGATTCAAAAACAGGATACGAAAGGAATTAAGGGTTATCTCTACTGGCATAATACAGCAAGCAAATTGTATCCCTAAGTAGAAAGAGTTATGAATGTATTCTGTCGAACATATTGTTAACTGAATTACTACAGTTCTGTTTCTTTTATCCCTTTTCCAGTACTGTTACCATGTTTCCTGTGTCAGTAATTCTCAAGGTCTTAAGGCCTTTCAATCCGGAGTCTGAAAAAGGGGAGCCACTCTCAGCAACTTCCAGGGGAGGACCTTGCACATCTGATGTGATGGGCAAGGAGAAAGCAGCCGACCGTGCAAACCCCTTCCCCTCCTCCCAGCACTGCCAGAAGGCATGGGCTCGTGGCTTACCCCACACCTCTTCAGTGGTATTAAAAATAACCACACTTATGTTTCACCTAAATATTCGATTTTCATAAAACAAAAGAAAAATGTTATCAGTGTCTGTCAGTACGGCAGTATGGGACAAGGGATCAATGGTGCAAGCTCCAGATGGGCACAGGATACATGACAGGCATGCCCCCAAACCACTGCACTTACCCTTTGGGGGAAATAAGCCTTCCGTTTTCGGAGCGTGGGATTATGTACAAACTTGGCAAAAGATGAGTGAACCTGAATGAAGATTCATACCGCAACGACAAGTGCTATCCAAACAAATATAAATTCAATTAAAAGAACTCTGTTGTGCGAGCAATAAACCAGGAAGCGCGCTGAATGGGGGAACGGAAAACCAGCTCACCCATGAAGGTTGTCAAGCACGAGAAATCAGACACCAGCCACGAGCCATGCTGGTGCTAAACCCAAACAGGGCACCGTCATTCAGAAGGACGGTGCTGCTGGGTGAGGGGGAGAGGGACACCAACCAAAGGACAACTCCAGTCCCTCCTCCTGGCTGGGACCTCTACCCTACCTGAGGCACTGGCACAGGCTCAGCACCCTGGCAGCTCCACTGCCCACAGGACAAGCTATGCCAAAAACCTGGCCCCAGTTCCAGAGGCTTGACACTTCTGACCCAGCACGATTCCCATTTGTAGAAATAAGTTTAAAGGACATGGGACGATTACACCGGTTATCTCCTCTCACACAGAGCCCCCTTCCAAACCATGCGGAAGACTTTACTTTGCCGTTTCCAGCCTGGCTTTGTTTCTCTTCTCCAGGAAGAGATCTGACAGGGTGAACAAAGCAACCTGTCCTTTCCACAAGGAGCCTTCCCCAAAGCCTACAAGGGTCAAGCTGAAATCAGGGTGCTCTGGAACCAGGCCCTAACACAGAAAACACATTTAAAACATTTCCAAGCATTCAGGCATTCATTATATTAAGCCACGCATTTCCTACTGCAGCAGACGAAGTCAATGCTGCCTGTGGTGTCTTTTTTGCAAATTGCTATAATGCTCTAGCTGCAAGCAGTGCAACAATACTGCCTGTACTATCCCGACTGCCTCGAGTCAATGCGAATTTGGCAATCCTTTCAATGAAACCAGGGTTTCACCTTGGGATGCAATTCAGACCTGGAAGAAAAAGTTGCCCTTCCATTAATTTCTACAGGTACCTCATCAGCTCATCCTGTCTCTCAGAGGAATCACTGATTAGACTACAATAAAACGCAGCAGTAACCTGTGACTAAAGAGTACCTTCAGTTCCAGGCTTCCTTCATTTCCCTGTGCACCACACAAGCCCTGGCAGTAACAGCTCTCAGAGAACACGAGAGATTTGCCAACAAATACTTTTGTCTTTACAAAGACTTCCGTGCACCTTTGCTGACTTTCACTGATGGATTTTGTTGCTTAAAGTATATTTTTAATGAAAGCAGAAATTATCACGAAATATTGCAATTCCAGGAGCTGTATCAGAATTAAAAAATCAAATCATGAGAAGCATGATAAAAAAAAATCACAAGATAAGACAGCAACATTGAGAAGTTGCCTAGAGAAGATAAGAGGAAGAAATCTAATATGAAATTGTCATGCCCAACATGAAATAAAACCCCTACAAAACAATGCAGGGTTGGGAAGGCTGAAAAAGTATGCTTTCCAGTAGTGAGGACTATGAAATACGGTTTAACAGCTGTTATTAATTCTGCTGCGTGGCATATTTGCACCATTACTTCTTCCATCTCAGCTACAAATTCAGAAGATTGTGTCTCAGTCTGACATTAAGCTATGGAAACACCACAGCCAGAGTTCACCCATCCTGCATGTTCAAAGGAAAGTCTTCTCTCTACGTTTGCTTGGCATCTTGTAATTTGACGTGCAGTAGTTTTAGCTTGCTTTTAAATAAGAAAACTCTTAATTCCAGCCCAAGACCTATTATCCCTTCCTGTCAACCCCATTTTAGCCGTTTGCCTTCAGCCACAGTAATTTATGGATAAAGATATATGGCATGGCAGTAACTGTATATGAGCTGCTGATTTGCATCGCTTTCTTGTATTGAGCCTCCAAAACCACACGTAGGTTCCCCAGTGGTTCCCTGTTACATTTGCAAGACATTTCAGGAGTGGGAGCAACACCTTTGCCTTTGTTCCTCTCTCCTGACCTTGCCCCTGCCTGAAAGACCTGTTTTTCAGAAAAGGCCCTGTTGCCTCTATTTCATTTCCTAACTCAGTTCTGAACACAGCTTTGACTATTTAGGAAAAAAAATATAATTTAAAATTCACTTCTTGCTTCTAATATAGCAAGAGCAATGAATGACTGCACTAGAAAGTACGACAACTCAAGAAGCTGATGTTAATAGGGTGGCAAGTAAAACTTTGGAGCAGACATCCCCAAACAAGGCTGCTCCTCCCAGCTCTGCGTAAATGACTGCACCCTTCAAAATTTCCATGGCCTGCATTCTGGGGGGATTTCTGCATTGCCACAGCTTGGCACTACGAATTACTTGGACCGCACAACTCACAGCATACCCATCTCAAAATGTTCCACAAATATTTCGGTATGTTGAGGCAAAAAATCTCTTCAAATGGGACATATAAAAGAAAGGGCCTGGTAACTCATCTAATGAGGGTTGCCACAACGTCCAAGGTGTGACTGCTTTTAAAGCCCCTTGACATCCTCCAAGGGAATGCTCTGGAGGAAGAAAACACTGGGATCACACACTGCTGGAAAGCGGGCCTGCTCCATCACCACAGCCCTTCCAGAGAGGAGGATCCCATTTGAACAGCAATATGAACAGGAAAATGGAGTCTCTGCCCAAAGAGCTTCCTAACCACAAAGCATAGGGGAAGAGAACAGAGTCAGCAGTAGCTTGAAGGAAATCCAAGGGGGGCATCAGTGGCCACTGTGTTTAGTCAGGCAGGCACAAACCCGCACCAGCCCTTACGGTTTTTCCAGCATCATCCTGCCCTCAACCTGACAGCATACGAGAATTGAGTTTGGCCCCCGTATTTTTCGGCTGCCTCTGATCTCCGTGGTTATTAATGTACAAACAATAGGGCTAGTCCTGTGTCCCCACTGCCGTGCCCTGCACATGACCTGTAATTGGCGCGGGACACAAAGGGACATAATGGGGCACTATGCCTGATTCAAAGCCACTCCTGCCGACCATGTCGCTTCTTACTTACGCTCACCAAAGCACAATTGTCGCTTCTTCCGAGCAAAGAGGTTATGGATTTACTTTGTCAGGATAGGAGGATGCAGACGGTTTGGGGGACAAATTGAAGCTCCAGTTAATCTGTATACTACAGTGCACAAACACATTGCCTGCAGGGCAGGGGGTAAATAGATGCTTGTCATGAAGGAACGTGCCGGCAGTATGATTTTATTTCTCCAGGACCTCCAAAGATAGTATTTTACCTTACGCACTAGGAGTCTACTAAATTTTGTGTTACACGTTAGAACTCTCTCTGAAGTCTTCAGGAGCATTAAAAAAATAAATAATCATCTGTTTCTCTGCTTTCCTTTCTCATATTTTCCAGCTAAATAAAAATCAGCCACAGAACTCCTCACATCTATGAGCCCTCCAGGAAACAGCGGATGCGTCCCTTTCCCCCAGGCCCCCCGGCCACACTAGCGCCTTAGTTCTTCCCAGGTCTGTTCCCCGAGCAAATCCAGGCACACTCCTTCCCCAACCATCCTTACTTCAGGTTTTAAACATTCACCCACCTTCTTCCATCTATTTGATTTTCATGCTGAGGATACCCTTCTCTCCCCTCCCTTATGGACACCACCTCTGACAATCAAATCCCACAGATATATTGGAAGACGTACGAGGGGAGGCTGAGGTCACTGGGCCTGTTCAGCCTGGAAAGAGGAGGCTGAGGGGAGGCCTCATGGCGGCCTGCAGCTTCCTCACGAGGGGGAGCAGAGGGCAGGCGCCGATCTGTTCTCTGTAGTGAGCAGTGACAGGACCCGAGGGAATGGTGTCAGGCTGTGACAGGGGAGGTTCAGGCTGGCTATCAGGAAGAGGTTCCTCACTGAGAGGGGCTGTCGCGCACTGGAACAGGCTCCCCAGGGACGCAGTCACGGCACCGAGCCTGTCGGAGTTTAAGGAGCGTTTGGACTGTGCTCTTAGTCATAGGCCTGAATTTGTGTGTAGATCTGTGTGGAGCCAGGAGTTGGACTCGATGATCCTTATGGGTCCCTTCCAACTCAGGATATTCTGTGATTCTATGATAAGCAGAGTATGTGGTCTGCAAAGAGGAGAGCAGGCATTTTGGAGTGAGGTCCAAGAAGCTGAAAGAGCCTGATTCCCTGAGACTAACTGTTCAACAGGCCCTCCTGTCCCAACATACCTCCTGCTTGGAGCAGCCCCCTACCACCCCAACTGCTGCAACGACAATATTTCTATTTTCAAACCTTCCCCCTCTAGCATCTTAAATGGCACCCCACTGTTCAAAGCAGTGTGATGGTCAATGCTGTCATACTGTCCTTCAGGTTTGGTATCACATCTCCAAAGTAATTTAACAAAGACTGAAAATCAGCTCCTAAGAGGTGGCATAACCTAATCTCAGCACCCCATGACTCCTTTAAAACAGCCATAGCCTAAATGAAAAAGAAGGAGCAATGCTTCCCATGGGAAAAGCAGCATCTTTTCCACAGCCCAATCATTATTATGTTGGCTACAGAACACATTTTGAGGTTTGTACATGCTCTGAAAAACAGCAACATTTGTTCAACCATAAAACTTTCCCAGAAGTAATACTAGGGTAAATTAGCTATCATTTCTTCAGGTGGGCTGTTTTTCTTTCTGCTGATGATTTTTATGCTTGTGGTGCACTTAAAGGTAGCCTCACCAGACAGGTATAGTGCATTAAAATGGAAACGTCAATATGGTGAAACAGGATGTGTCACATTAAACAACATCGTTACGTGTATTTATACTGCAGGAGGCAATGACCACAAGATGCAATGCAAGAGCAACTTTATCTGAATGTTATTAAAAACTTCTAGCAAGTCAGGTGCCATGGCAATGTGCTGTATAACACCTATTAGTGGCAACAGGAATGGTCATTTATAAAAATGTTGTATTTATAAACCTATGTTATGTTTACCAGGCAGATACATTCTGGAAATAGCTTTTGCCATAAAAACAAAATGTTTTAAGTTGCCCGTTTCATACATTTAAAGGCTCCTTCTTTCTTAAAATTTTAAGATTCTTTATACAACAATACCTTGGCTATGCACATGGGGAAATTAAATATTTCAAACTTTAAAATTATCGAATAAACTTCCCTCCATCTCTGTTTATTCCGTTGCTCCTACTACAAACAGTCAAGGGCAATATGTTCCCTTGTTCTCACCTGCCTGACTGACCTTTTGGCTGGCTGGCTTCATCCTCCTGACCCACAGGTTGCTGCCACCCTACACGCCATCTCAAGCACGCACCTGACATGCCACCCCACAGCCCACAGTGGTGTTGGTCCATGCTCAGCTGCAAGGCATGAAGCATTTGGGTAGCAGCATGCTCTTGTTCAGCACAGCACTATCAATATTTCACTGATTTCTGACCTAAAAACATGCTTTTCTATACTACTTTCTCCCTGGATACAAATTATTCCTGCTTAAGAAAGACATTGAAAAGAAGACATCAGTCATTTGAGCTTAGAATTTGGGGAATTATAATTTTGTTCAGCGCACACATATCACAGATCCTTTTTAAATACCATTTATGAAATCCAGGCCCCAATGAGGTCCACGTGAATATGCCTTTCAACCTCAATATAGCCAGGATTTCAAGACTGACAATGTAATTAAAATCTTTAGATTGCTGACTTGCTTCTGCAGTTCTTGAAGATGCAGCTGTACAGGGACTTCTTCTCTACAGCATGACAGAACAGTTTACAACCAAACTCCAAAACGGGCCTGCAGCCTTTTTACACAGCTTGTTTTCCCACTGCATGCTTGCACACAAACACACACCGAGTTTAAATGCACCAACCAGACACTGCATCCAAAACTGGCTTGAACGAGTGAGTTTAGAAGAGAAATTCTGCACCCTTTGAGATCTGTGAAGAGAGGAAGGGTTTATCTACCTTCTGCTAGTACCCACCAACTCTGCCACCACCAGGAGGGGAAAAATACAGTACATTTCCCAGGTAGTCATAAAAAGAGAAGCCCTTGCTCAGGGGCGAGGTTTTGCTTCGAGTGGGTAAAGCAGCACAGACCATAAGAGCTTGTTTCTTTGATCTTCCCTTACCAAGATGGTTTGGCCCCCACAGCATCATTAACTGGCAATTAAGCTAAGCAGGCACATGAACAAGCAGACATCACCCTCTCTTTCCCTCATCTCTTCCCTTCCCTGGCACATGGTACAGTCTGGTGCATGTCTTAAATACCTGCAAAATACTGTTTTCCTAGCAGAGGAAGGGAGGTTACCAAAAAGCATCACCAGGAGGTTCTGGACAACATTTCAGCACGTTTCAGAGCATAGCATTTCCCTGCTGCTTTCATAATTTTCTCCTTTCCGTAGGGACTGTGAGCACTGCAGAAATATCAATGACCTATTCATCTTTCCAATGTGTTGGAACAAAAATATCTAAAGGAAAACAGAGAATGTCCATCTATTTCATGCAGTGTAATCATTTTCCTAATTATTTTTCAGTCTACAGAATGATACCTTCAATAAAAACAGTTATCTCTCTGATAGAGGTTGTTTTGAACTCTTGATTGCAGGTGAAATATTTCAACGTGTTGTGATAATATCTGGTATCTCACTATAGCAAGCAGTGTGCCCAGGCGGACAAGAAGGCCAATGGCATCCTGGCCTGTGTCAGGAATAGTGCAGCCAGCAGGAGCAGGGAGGTGATCGTCCCCCTGCACTCTGCTCTGGTGAGGCTGCACCTCGAGCACTGTGTTCAGAAGGGCTATGAAGCTGCTGAAGCCCTCTACAACTTCCTTAAAGGGAGAAATAGCTCCTCCTACAGCTAGGGGTGCTCAGATTTTCATTTCACACTGCTGTCACTTCATGAGTGATGTCAGGCTATTTAGAACCATTAAAAAATGGACTAAAATTAAGCAATAATAATAAGAAAGAAAAAATCAATCACTATGACAGCAATCATACAACTGCTAGTAAATAAAAATAAACCCATCCCTCTGAAGATTGGCCAAGGCTTCTACAAGCAATGAGCAGTTGTCTGTGTTTCCATTTTGGGATCGAGCAAGTTTTAATGAGGTTTGTCCAACAAAATCGTCAAGTCTGGCTATCTGAAAGTAAAGCAGCTCCAAACCCTAGGTGTGCCAAAATTCAGGTGCCCATGTCTTTTCACAGTAACAAATACAGGGACGACTAATACTCAGATTACTCACAAAAGAGGACTGCATTTGAACCAAAGAGTTATATTACTTCTAAACAGGTAAACAAGAGCATTTGCATTATTTATCTGTGAAGGTTAGCTTCAGTGCAAAATACATGAAAACATTGCACTTCTAAGTGCAATAGAGACAACTAAGTGCTAAGAGACAACTAAGAAATACCTACGTGCACAGCAAGCATCCTTTTACAGATTGCTCTAGCACCAGCTTGATGATGCATTGTACACAACTACAGACCTAAGCAAAGATTTACTATAGCACCACATGGGAGAGGCAAAGCGAGCAGAGTGACACACAAGTTTAAGAGCAAAAAAGGAAAAGCCACCTTGGAGCAAGCACCTTTGCATCCAAATGGAGCAGAAAGCATGGCCGATGATGTGCCAGGGCTGCTAATTCCTCCATTCACTCACACGAGCTAATGACAACCAGAAAAATCATTGGAAAGGTCAGAAGCAACCTCACTCAATAAAACTCATGTCACTACAAGCGAAGTACCAGTACATCAAAATTAACAGATTGATTCAAAATTCTTCTTGCTACAGAAAATCTGGAGGAATGGCCAACGAGATTTTTTTATTTTATTTTTTTACTCAGGAAAGATCTCGAGTTTCTGCTCAGCTCCAGAGCTTTATGTCAGGGAAGGAAGAGTTGAAGTAAGCCCCCGAGGAACACATTGTCCTCAGCTCCCAGGGAAAGACAAATGGCACGTGAACTCATCACCGACCTTAGCAATAAATGCAGGCACTCCCAGGAATTCATACCAGCTCAGGATTGATTCATGCCAACCAGACATCTGCTCTGTTTTTTAAAACCAGCACGTAATTTAGCTTTCACCAATACAGCTTTATATTCATATTAAAGTCAATGGCATTTTGCTGCTCCACAATACACTTACACAATCATTCGAGATTTCACAGCAATCAAACTGATGACACCAGACAGTTTGGGAGATAAACCAGAAGTGCTATAAAAACTGCTCACTGAACGTTTACTGGAAACTTAAAAATAGTTAAGAGGCAACGATGGTAGCGATAACGAGTCAAGTGGCAGCACGGTGAAAGCAACTCTGGCCTCTCAGCAGGACCCACCACGCTGCAGCAAGCAGCCTCTCCAGAGCCACCAGCAGCACTGCCCCAGAGGGACACTGAGCCAGCAAACCTCTCCCAAATTAATCTTGGTTGTTTCCCTGTTGGTGCTTCAGAGCCCCTTCTCCAGGGCTTCAAAGCTGCAAGACCTCGGAGATGCTATTGCATTTACACTGGCCAGAAGACCTAATATATTGGGTTTACACTGGCAAGCAGCCCGCAGACTCTCACACCTGGCTGACAGACTCCTGCAAAAGCTGGGCTTTGCTCCAGGAGCTGCTATCTTTACAACTGTTTCAAAGAAAGTATTTATTTAAGTCTCTGAAAGTTTCCCTTTGAAGAAAACTTGTGGAGGGGCTAAAGAGGCCTGGAGGATCTCTGCAAATAGTGGTGGTGAGAGAAGGGATAAGCATTTGTGTGTTTAGGAGGGTTATGTTATCTCTTCTACATCACCCTTTATTTTATGGCAGGAAAAACTGCTCAGAAATGTTTTGAGCAAGAAGTAAAGCGAAAGTCTTGAGAAATGGAGAAGAGCTAAATTTAGCAGGTAAATCCCTAAGCTTTCCTACAGCATCCCCAAGCATGCTCGCTGGCAGCAGTATTCAGAAAACAAACCCTTAATTCCTAAATTTAAGGTATAATGGTTGTTCAAATTATACTTGGAGCCAAAGCAGACTATTAGGTTGAGTTACACGCTTTCTTGTTTGTTTCCTAACTAGTTCCAGCATTATTTTTATTAAAAAGTTATTTTAATTGCAAAACACGAGGAAATTCCCTCCTCCCTTTCCCCCACCACGGAAACACCACAAGATGCCAACAGCAGTGTCCCATCAGCATGCTGCAATTCCAGGAAAGCAATGCTTTAAAATATTTTACAGGCACTCAGAGCCTTCTAGCAGGTATAAACACTGAAGCTGTGAAATGAGGAGATAGTGCAATCCAGGGCTGGGACATGGCTCGCTTTAACCCTGGCTTGAGGTATTATCATGAACTCCCTTGCAAGATTAATGGCGATGGAAAATGAGAGTCGTGCTCTACAGCACCCCTTACAGCTCTCAGTGTTTCTCAGCCCTGTTTTAGGGGCAAATTTCCAAAAGACCCAACCACCACCCAACCTTTCTTTACTGATTTCCCCAGCTGGAACCTGTCAACAGCCAGGGCAGCACACTGCATGCAGAAAGAGACAAGAGAGGATAAACGAGGATTGTTTTAGGAGGGAACGGTTTTCACCCAGGATAAATCTAAGCTGAAAACGTTCTTTATACAAGGCACCATTTCCTCTTCTGAAAGGTCATCCTGCCCTTCTTCAAGGGGCATCCTGTTTCTTCCTGAATGTGTTGCTATGAGATACACGGCTGTTCCTGCCCCAACTGTATGGGTTTGTACAGAACAAAAAAAGTGATGGAAAAAAAGCATGCTAAACTTGCAGCTCCCTCTGAAACCAAAACAGGAGATTTTCTGCAGATACATACCTTGACCGAGGCATTCAGCAGCAGCTCCCCTATACTTAAGCAGCTGAGCCAGGGGTGCAGAAGTGCTCCATCCTCACTTTGAACGTTGGCAAGCTCCCGATGAGCATTTCCCCATATGCAGCTCAACCCTGGATCAATTTAAGTGCAAATTTATTTTGAAAGTCAGATAAGAATTGATCTGCCCACTTGCCTAAGGAGTGATAATAGATGCTATATTAACAGTAAAATGCTTTTCTTCTCCTCAGTCTTTATAATTAAGATTTCTATATCACTTTAGGGAAAAGCAGCTCCTGGTGTCTTGCCTTACTCTCCAAATATGAAGAGCCTCCATGGTTTCTACTTTCCACGTGAAACAAAATAGAAAAGGCAGTGAAAAATGATCCTTGGCCAAAGGAAGGGGCCTTTAATTTGTTTTAAATAGGAAACCCACAATCATTTCAGGTTATCAGCAGCGCCTAAGCAACTTAGTAAAACAAATCCCAATAGCTTCCAATGGCGTGTCTGCTTCCAAAGCTGTTAAATGTGATTTTCAAAGTGCTTCAATGACATAAGCACACAAATCCCACTGACTTGTAAAGTGCCTTAAGTGCTACCAGAAAGATTTTTAAAAGGTGTTTAGGCTCCTATTTCCCACTGAAATCAACAAGAATTAGGCACAGACCTTTAAAAATATTCCCCAAAGGCAATATAGAATTAAACTTTCAAGCTATTTAAAGGAGGCTTTTTGAGTTCATAAACTACCAGTACTTTCAGTTCCTATCATTTAATGGCTGAGGGGAAATGAAAAAAAAATAAAAAGGAAATAATACAAAATTAAAAAAAAAAAAAAAAAAAACACCACCACATTTCCTCTTTCTTTCTAGAAACGCTTTTCTTTACAACACTGAAAATAGCATGGAAGCAGAAAATTATGATCAATTGACAGAAAGATTTTAAAGCTCAGAAAGATACTTAGTAAAATATCTGAATTTATAACACTTAATAACATCTTCACTCATATTCCAGTGTTTCCTCACTCAATCTCATCAAGGCAGAAACCTGCCATGCAAGACTCCCATTGAAGCATCCTTTTTCAGAGCTGCTAATGATGGAAACATTCATTTCTAAAGACACTTTTCTCTGGTTTTGAGACATTATAAGAAAAAAAAAAAAAAAAAAAAAAAAAAACTATGTGAGATTGCAGCATGTCATAACATGTAGCATTTAAATGGGTCATACTGTCTATGGCTTAGAGGACTGAAGTACCTGGCTGTGCAACACAACCTATATAGTAGGTCTGCGATTTACAGAGGATTTAAGAACAGTGTACAGCACCTACTGAGTTTTCCCAACCTTCAGGACTGTTTGTAAATCCTGCCTAACAACTCTTTGCAGCAATAAATTAATACCTCAATAACCAGTGAGATAAAGTCTTTTATCTCCTGGAAAACTGGTTCAGTGATCGTGTGATACTGATTCAAAACAACTTTGTGCTCTCAAAATTGCGGCAGTAAATACAGGGGCTTTGTCTGTCTCTAAAACCCTGGTCAGGGATACATTCCTGGGTAAATGCTTGCCCTGTGGATATGCAAGGAGATGAATAAGGTCAAAAGTCCAACAAAGCTCAGCTAGCTCAGACCAGTGCTGGTTATGTCCTTGAGTCAATTCAGAAAAGGCATGGCCAGGCTTGCATCTGGACTCCTCACGCTCCGTAGCTGGAATAATTAAATATCCCTGTGTAGCTCCAGCTATAGAAGACTGTATTTGGCTGTCCAGACTGAGACCAAAATGTCCCAAATAGGCCAAAGGGCAGGACACCTGAATTGCTCCAAAGTTCGTGCATCCATGAGTACCAAATGCATAGGCATAGCGTTTACTTCCCCATGACTTACTGCTCAGATAAAATATAACCTGAAGTGCATCTTGTATACGCGACATTTCATTCCTCATTGTCAGCAAACATCTCCAAGGAGAAAAGGAAGGAGGGTGAACAACTTTGTGCATGGTCATTTGGTGCAGTGAAGTACCAGCCTGGAGAAAATGGAAATTCACCTCTTGTGGAAAATGGCTACATTTGCTGGATTTTTAAGACAAGCTACTCTAACGTTTTAAACTGTAGCAGCAGATTTAGTGAAAGCATGAAATAGTTCATAGCCCTGGTTACAAATTCCATCTCTGCAGAAAACACAGCACAGTATAATTTTCCATAAATACTCTAGAAAAAAAAAAAAAAAAAAAAAAACACCATAGAAACTGAAAATATATTGTAATGCTAACATTTTTGATTAAACAATTTACTCAAAAAGACTATTTAGTTAGTAAACCTGGGCTCTGTTTTATTCCTTTTAAGGTTAAACAACCTTTTTTCTTCTCAGACTAAATTGAGACTCAAAGTCCAAAATTACTGCTTTTAGAATGCAAGAGTACAACAGTTTCAGATCAAAGGCCTGGTACCAATTTGTTCAGATTTTTTTTTTTTTTTTTTTTTTTTAAAAAGAGGTATACAATTGGTCTTGGTCAGTTTGTTGCATGAGCCTTGCTCCCATAGCAAAGTCTTTTACTTTTTAACACCTTCTTTCCACTCATATTCTACTTTTCTCATTTCTTGTGTGCACACACTTGTGTTTTTGTTTTTGTTTTTTTTTCCCCCCCATATTAAGAGTAGCCACTTTCTCCCTAATCATTTTCTGCTTTAAGCCATTTTGGAAGGAAACCATAAACTTCAAACATCTGCTCAAAATTTGCAGGCCGTACTTTCTCTGCTTCCTTGTCCTGCTATCATTTCAGTTACCCAGCTGCATCACATTCACATCACTTTCTTTTCTTCACCTCCTGATTTAACCATTGTGCCTTAAGGCTGCAAGCGGAGCACCTCGTGGACCATCACCCCAACGAACAGCTTGCAAATACCTGTCACTGCAAGGCTGTTTTGCATTAATTACAACGTGGAAAACAAGTTGTGCATTCATTTGTCCACAGTCACAAGCCAAACACCTAACCATGAGCTGGACAATAGCTAGGAGAAAGGGGTTGGAAGAGCATCACATCAGCTTCTCTGCTGGTCCATGCTGAGCACTGCTGGCATGTAAAAAATAATGCTTCATCTTACAACACATGAGCCTGTAAAGCATGCCCAGCCTCATGGCTTAATTATTCATGAATTACATCTACCTAGGTGGTTTTTAAATGCAAGAAGAACAACATGCTGTGGTTATCAGATGAAAACTGGAAAGATTAATAAAAGGCTTTTCTCCCATGCAATAGGGCTAGCAGGAATCAGCCCCAAACCTACCTGAAATATGCTGTGAGGCCTACATCTACTGCTGGCCAGGGAACGCAGACATTGGGTTTACAGGGACAGTGTCTGGCCTTGATCACGTACGAAGCTCTGCAATCAGCAGCAATAGCGTACCTGCACCTGAAGCCCTAATTTGTCACATTGGGATTTAAGGTATTGTGGAAGATAAGGCTGGAAGAATATTGCAAGTTCATCTAGGCCTCCACTCACCCCTTCCTGCAATCCTTTGGTCTTCCTCCTACCCCTTCCAAGGAGTCTCCATCTAAATGATCCCTCATAGACAGTTGCCTAAACTCTTCTTTCCTTAAGCCTACGGCTCTCCTCTCTTTAAAGCCTTACTAAAATCCAGCCAGTCTACGCAGAGGACACCGAGGAAGATGTTCCTTACCACTGAGGACATTTAGTCCTGTGCAAAGTCACAGCCTGGGCTCTGGAAAGCCCAGCCCAGCTCGTGGCCGCACCAGCGAGGAGAAAGCAGGCAATTCAGCAACATTCATCTCTCACAAACAAAGAAATCTGATCATCCCCGGTAATTTCCTTAGGATAGATTGCAGGAGAAGCCTAGAGCAAAATTAACTGAATGTTCTGTCAAAGCCATTAGGCCTGGACTGAACTCAAAGAAAATTATGTTCGCTGATGTCTTCATATTTACTTTAAAATGCAGTCATTTTGACAGGCTCATGAGGTAGAAGATCTCATTTTATGAAGGTCTTAAGGGACACAAGGAACAGAAATATAACATGCTGCTGTCTCAGTCAGCGAAATCGTCACAAAATTACTTTACAACCGACTTCCAAACCCAAAAATCCAGTTATTTTGAGTAATTTCAGCCTTTTAAAAGATACACGGTGCTTCAGGTTGACCAAAAAAAGAAGCAAACTCAGTAAGTATGACTGGGACAATTTTCCTTACTTGTAAAATAATGTTTGCTCACGCAGCCACGTTCATCCCTTTCAGTTCAAGAGCAATTCAAGGAGCACTGCCTGCCAAACGGGCCACCAAGCACAGGTTTCATTTGCACCAACATCACCTAACTTCAGGGTCTTCTGGCAGAAGTAAAACCAAGGCAACTGGGAAGGCAGGAAAGCAAGAGAAACAACCTATTTGCTCCTCTTGATGCTGAAAGCAAACACCAGGTTCTTCGTCCCCTGCTTGCATGGTGCCTAACGACGAGCTTCTGGGGTGCTCAGGGAGACACACACCTTCACAGCTATGCAGCGTGCAACACAACCATTTTAAGTCATTTTAAATACATAATATATAAAAAATAAATATGTGAAGCAGGCCACAGAACCAGCTACATCACTTTGTAATGTGGGATATATAAAAGCTGCTCTGCTCATCTCCAGAAAACAAAATGTGTATGCCCAAAGGGCTGCAAAGGGTTTTGCCAAACTCAAGGCTTGCCCCAAATTCTTGCAAAGGTCTACAGGATACCAGCATTGGTCTCCTGCACCTTTGAGCAGCTGCTTCAGATCCCAGATTATGATTTGTATCCAGAACGAGACATCCAAATTTCTCTAACTTGTAATCCTCTGCTTGTAATTCACTGCCTGCTTTGCATCAAAGGCACTCAGCAGCCCTTTTGGGGATGACATGGCAAAAAGATAAAACAAGGAGAGGTCAACTTTGATACTAACAAAAGGAGGAAGCACTTCTCAGAGCTGGCCATTACTGCTCGTAAAAGCACTTGGCCAGTGATGCCAGGATGGGGCTTCAGAAAGGCTCACCACCTTCCCTGCCGAGTCAACACTTGCAAAAGCTGTGTTTCTCCTACAGAAGGTAGGAAATACACAGGTTACTGCACAACACACAAACAGGGGCTTATGGAGAGCTCTTAGGAGTAACTATCCTAATAGTAAAGATAGTAAACCATCTTACTCTGCAAAGACAATACAGCATGAATTGGAAAACACCACATAACAACAATCCCCTGGCTGTAATTACTGCATCCCCCAGTCCTGAAACTACCTTAGTGCTCAAAGTCTTGCTCACAGGTGGCTGAAATGTGGTCTTTCAGGAGAGACTTTTGGCACAGGTTGCTGCTGTGCTGAGTTTTGCTGTGAACAGAGCCGGGCACACCCGAGCCAGCAGTGAAGGCTTAGCAGGACTGCTCCCGACACGGGGCTCGCCCTAGGTGCAAAGCAGCATGTTTTTGTTTTTGTTTTTGGTTTTTTTGCTGAGGAGCACCAGGGCTCTTGTGATGAATTTGTGTGGTGGTAGCACAGCTACCAGAGGGCAGGGTTTGCTGGGGGACAAGAAAAGCCCATCAGAAAAGACATCACATCAGCCCAGCCTCACTGACAGCCTCACTGGTTTTTTTGTTTGTTTGTTTGCAGGGATGAGCAGCGGGGATGTAGAGTGGCATTGCCTTGAGTCACCCACACCCAGCAGGCAGACCGAGACCCCCCCCCATCACACCCAAGCAGGGAATAGCTGAGAGCAGGAGCCAAGGCATGGGTGGCAGAGACAACGCTGGGTTATATTTGAGGCAAGAAGGAACTATTTCTGCCAGCCCGGTGCGAGCCCCAGCAAGCCCAGGAATGCGCCACAATGTTAAATCCCTTCCTGGGAATCTGCAGCATGTGCGCCCTGTGCTGCCCTAACGTCACAGAGAGCCTAAACTCACTGGGGACTGAATAATTAAGCAAAACAGCTTGTAAAATTATCAAAGGACATCCGAGTTACACACAATGCTACAACAACTGCAGTATCTGCATAACACGTCAGGAACGATACGAATAAATGAACGTTCCTGTTATTAATGCTGAAGGAGTCTTTAAACCCATTAAAATCCCCGTAGCCTCAGACCCAGGGAGGAGAAAGGTGGCGCATGACATATGCGCTGATCACAAGGAAGAGGAATCCGGTCAAGCTGGTAGATACAGTGCTTCATTCCACACAGTGCTCGGAAAAAGTTGTTATTCCTCAGTGAAAAGGAGCAGTGGACTGGACTGCATCGAGAAAACAGAAATAAATCAAGGGAAAAAAGAAAGAAATCCCCCTCTTAGCCCCCCCAGTTCTCTCCTCTCCACCCAAATTACAACCCACTTTCCCCCAGAAAAAAAAAAAAAAAGATGTAGAATATATTTATTGGAAATCAGATTTAAAAAATAAATACAAGTCTAGCATGGTTCGCTATATAGACATAAATTAGCAATTAGAAATAAATAAATAGATGGAAACCCGTTGAGAAACTTGTGGCCAGAACAGACAATACTTGTTTTTTGTTGTAATGAAGAGTGGCTTTAACAGATAAGTGTTGATTCTGGCATCCTGTCGCTGGCCCAGAAGCAGCCACTTATAATTTCTGATTACCATTAGCATTTCAAATTGCCCAGAAAGTGAAACTGTCTGAAGTTATCACCAGCAATAAACAGAGTGCCCAACCTGACTATCAAAGTGAAACGCTGATTTTCAGCAAACACCGCATCCCGTCGAGCCTCCCCTGCTCCATAGGAAGACGCAGATTAAGAACAAGGACCGGGAGCAACAGGCAGATTTGGGGTTATTACAGGGAAGACAGCAAACGGCGTGCTGGTTTTGGGCACACCCCGATGTTGCAAACAGGCACACGCAGCATTCCTGGAGCAGGATGGTGGTATGTAAACAGAGAGGGCTAGACCCAGGGATCGCATTACAGATGTAGGTCAGGGATAAAAGTCACCTTGGGCTGGAGTTAAGAGTACATAAATGCTTTCTGCGTTGAGCACAGGCCCTAAGGTGTTCATTGTTGCTCCCCGGAGCTCTCCCAGCCCACCGAGCGCGGAGCACAGCAAATCAGTTCCCTAAGCACCACAGTTTGATGAACGTCAGACAACAACGACAAAAAACAACAACAACAACAACAAAAATCTGCACCAAGATACTGTGGTTCGTTACTGTGGCTTTTCTCTCTCCCACAGAGAAGGGGTCTTGTTTTATACAGCATAAAATGGGGGGGTGGAGGGAAGCAGGGAGTGAAAGCTGCTTTGTGGTGCCAAATGCAACCCGAGTAACCCAGCTTTGACATGAAAAAATGTGATTTTTCAGAGTTCAGCTCTTTGCAGTGATTCACAGCACTACTTTCTTCACAGCCAGCAGCAGGCAGCTTGCTCACCAGCTCTCACAAGCAAATTGGTTTGCTCCTTGGGGCAAAAGCAACTACAGATTCTCTTCTAAAGAAATTCCCAGGACTCAGCTTTTAAGGATGATTTTTTTCGTAACAGGAACTGTTTATTATCTAAATAAACTTCAGGTGGCTACACATCCATTCTCACCCCAGCTACCTGCCTAGCTTTATTTCCACCTGCAGCCAGGATGGCTTAGGAAGTACACCCGGGTGCACACGTGGCAAGTGAGCTTGGCAAACGTGAGCCATTGCCCAGATTTTTACACCTTAACGCTCCTGATTGTAGCTCCTGTCATTGCCAAGCTCTTCTTGTTAATAATGTATTTACCTTCTGATGCTGTGAAGATCCTCTAGCATGTAATTAAGTCCAGGGAAGTATTGCAGGCAGCAGTAGGATGAAACTGATACAGTGCTATGTAAAGTCTAGCGTGTAGGTTATACAGTTGGTGGGTATATATAAATACATGTATCTGCATATAACATCTTCATTCCTTTGCACACCCATGCCTTCTGAACATATTATTAATAGCAACAGCTCTCAGAGCACTGCATACACAGGGACATTGTTGATGTAACATTTCACGTGTTTATTCTCAATGGATATTTGTGATTAACTCCGTGGGACGTTTCTTTTGTTTCTCCGTCAAGAAAATATTATTAAATGGAAATAAAGCCCTTCTTGCAGATGGCCTGAAGATTTTGTGTTCTGTTAAAATATTAGTTACAAATTAATTTGGAAAACACAGTAGGAAGTACAAGCTTTAGTCCTTTAGTTAGAACGCTGATATAGCACAGTCCTTTGTTTCACTTTTTCCTCTGTTTTAAGGAGCTTTCTTACAAAGGAAGACGGGAATGGCCATAGACTACAAACTCAGTTGTAAATCCCACTGACTTCTGTACCACATCTAAAGACTGGTCAGCATATTTAATTTCTATCAATTGTGAACATTATCCCGAACACAATCAAATGCTTCTGCATATCAGTTTTTCTTAAGAGTTCTCTAAAAAGGAGTTTACAGTGCTAAAAGTTAACTACCAAAAGGTCCCTTAAATGCTTTGTTATTAATTATACTGCAAAGAATAGCATCACAATCCTTATTAGCACTTAGTGAGACCACTGACGTTGACTCAGTGTTTATTTTGAGAACTAGCTCCTGATTAAAAATAATATAATATGAAGTTAACTGAAATGTCAGCCATCATCCCACACTTAATCTACAGCATCAGAATTTCAAAATGGGATATAAAGATATAACTGCCTGCACGCAGAATAGATGTAGAAGGTGTTCTGATACTGACAAACCAGTGTTCCCTGCTTTTCCTCCTAATTTCTGTGCTGTTTTGTTTTTATCTAAACAAATAAAAATTTTTAAAAAAAGATCCACACTGTGCTCAGGCAATAAAGATGTGACCCACAGCCACCCAGATCATACATGCACACACATCTTTTTGTCCATGCTAAGAGCAGTTATAAATTTTTTATTGACTCAAACTTAGATTCAAATTCCTGCTTCTTACTGTCAGCAAACCACTGCATGGCCAGCAATGCTGGTTTTCAACCCTGTGCCTCGATCCAGAGCATCCAGCCCTGCCTCCCTGAGCTTAGATGGTGGGGTGAGAAATGCGTGGCACCACCACAGAACTGCATGATCAACACGGACAGCAGTGTTGTAGATCGGCCCAAGGCCACCATAGCTGTCTCGCTGGTATGTGAACCCAAAACCCATTCTCACAAACTGCCTGGGAACCACACCTGCAGAGATGGAGGAGCACATCTGGAGCCCAGGAACCCACTTGCACAACTAGGTTATCCTGAAATTGGTGCTCACCTGAAATAGGTGAGCTGCAAGGAGAAAGCAAGCTATGTGCAGGAACACGGACCCAGCTGTGCTGCAGACACGCACAAAGCAGATACAGATGTCCAAGGGAGTTAAGTGTAGAGCTCGTCCATGCCCACCTTCTGCTCTGCAGGTGCACATATTGATGTATCACACACCTAAGGGATGGGGCCTGAGGAAAAAGAGTGCGAACTGGAAGACACATGATAAAAAATGACAAGGAGTTAGCAACCGGAGCGATTTCACCTGGTGCCAACAGCACAAGATGAAATCCTTTTTTTTTGTAATTTGCATTTTCTCTCATTCAATCTCTACCCCGAACAGCATGAAGTGTAGAGCTAGGTGAGAGAAGAGGCTAGCTAAGCATCTCAGAGAGCTTTTTTCTTACCGTGGGTCTGTAAAAACGGGCATTAATGGGGTCCCGATCCTGGTTCAGATTCTGAGAATTAGCACGCTACAAATACATAATAAAAAACAGTGCAAGAGAAAGAGGAATTTATGGTCTGTCACTGTATGCAAGGAAGCAAAATAATAATAAAAAATTATAATGAATATTGCTTGCAATTTTATCTTTGAGGATAAAAGCATTATTGCTGATAGAGCTGAGGCCTGCCAGCTGCCAGACAGACATGGGGAAGTTGTTCCTTGATTTGTATCATTGCTGCTCGCACCAAGCTACTTAAAGCACTGGGCAGGGTTTTGGTAAGCACTGCAATAAATCCTAAATAAACACAGAGCGCGATAAATCTCCATCTAAAATATTCTGCAGTTAGCAGAACTGGGGCTCGATGGCCATTTCTCAGGTATGTGGCTCCAAGCACAGGTACCACATAACGCTGGCTGCTCACAAAGGCAATGCCCATTGCCCACTTTCCACTCCTCTAAATAGCCACGTGGGGCAAGGATAATAAATACAGAAATGAATAGTCACATAATCTGAAGACAGTACATTAAAACACAAACAAGCAACAACAAAAATGGCTTGCTTGTGGGGTCACGCTGAGCAGAACTGCTCTAAAATAACGTTAATTGGGAACAACACAAACAAACCTCTTGAAAATCTGAGGAAAAATTTCCTTGTTTTAGTGGATTTGAATTCAAGTCCATTGAAGCACTCTGGAAATAAGGTATCTTCTCTTTCTAAATAGCAAGTCGTCATCATGCATACTGTAAACTTGAGAAATAGCATACCCACATACTGGAGGTGTGCATTTCTACATGAGAACCACGTTTGGTGGCAGGTAAAAGATGAAGATGGGGGTACAGGAGATGAGAAGCATCAACAGGAAAGCCCCCAGCTTTGACCATGCATGTAATCACTGTCCCCATCTGCCTGACCTGCCCTTGCACAGGGTGAGCCCTTTCTACAGCACAACAGCTTGTATCAATGCCATTTTAGCAGCCACTGAGGATTATCAGCTAGCTCACTGCCTTTCTCAGCAAAGCATCCCTTATTTATTTATTTTTTGTCACTAATGGGGCCCCCGTGAGTGAGAAGGAACAGCTCCAAAGTGACTTAAATCACCCCGGTTCTTTGCTAAGCAAACGTGAGTCAGGGCCCAGTGTCACCAGAGCCAAACTGGGACACCTCCTATGAAACTGCTGCTTTCAGTAAATTATTTTTAGCTTTCTAATTATACTGTTACCAAACATACCAGTGAGGCTGAACAGGCACCTCCTTAAGAGGAAAAAAAAGGAAAGAGCAGCAGCAAGTGAATACACTAAAATGGATTTAGCAAGCCAAAAAAAAAAAAAAAGTGCCTACCAGCACTGGAGACCATAATGTACCAAAATCCACAAGTCTGACAGACAAAAGACACAGCAATAAGGTTTGCAAAGAAAACACCAAGAAACACCCATTTGATGCAACACCACTGGGGCCACCTCCCCGCTACTCTCCACCCACAGAGAACTCCCAGAGCATGGAAGAGCTGAAAATTACACCATAACCTCTCCATATATCCTGGGGCAGCAGTTGGCATTTCCAAGCACCTAGTGAGCCGTCAGCAGCCAGGAGGAATTGTTATAATAGACCGTCTATCAGCAGCAAAGTTGCATCATAAACTGGTAATAATATCCTACGATGGAGCCTTTTAATTTATTTTTAGTGCTTTAACGCCCAGCAGCACAGGAAGAATACATTTGCAAGCGGGCCCCGTCTGCCCCTTCCTTCTCCAAAAGGCATTGGAGGCTGCTGGCACTGGGGTAAGGAGTCAATATTTACAGCACGGCAGCCCACTGGGATGGCTAGAGCCTCTTCTCATCACTATGATGACGGATCCTCCCTTTATCATCATGACATGAAGTCTGATCTCTCTTTTCTTGCAAAGTTTAATTACAGATTTGAGAAGATGGATATTGCAAGGTTCAGATGTCTTGGGTAAAACCAGGTCTGGGAGGAGTGGCTGGTTCATTTTCAGATATCCACTGAAAGAGGGGATGCCAAGATTATTATTTTTTTTTTTTTTCCCCGTGAAACCTCTATCAAATAAATTAAAAATTCACAGACACCATAATCCTCCCTCCCTTAGGATGGTCCTTCCAAACCAACACAACTTTTAATGAAAACAAAAATGAACATACCCAACAAGATAAACATACTCCCTTATGAAATCTTGGAAATCTATTTGCTGCAACATGGCAAGTCAGTACAAAATTGTTTCTTCCTCCTATTAAAAAACAAGTGCCAGCTCTGTGTGAGAAGGGGACAGGTATTTATTAAATATAGATAAATTACATTAAAATATAATAGTATTATGTATTATCATATAATACATATTATATAATGTAATATATAATATAGATTTAGTAATCACCATTCCCACAGTTTAAGGGACATTCCCACGTCATGGTGCACTGATGTACTTTCTACACGTTAAAGCCCTGCAGTGCTCTGGGAAGAGGAGGAAGGAGATCAGTCAAATTTACCACGCTTCTTTTGAAACCCTAAGGGCTTATTTCAAGCCTTCCTGTGTTCCAAATGTGCAAGTCACAGTTCTGCAAAACTCCGGGTGCTTCTTTTCTGGTCTTGCCTTCCAAAAGGGCATCACACTGCACAGCAAAGTACAGGAAAGAGCAGCTTCCTGTGAAACACAGGCTACCAAGACACACATCTTTAAATCGGGTAGCAATTGCTACCCTGTGCTGATGATGCTCAGAAAGACCAACATGGACTTGCAACTTGCTAAACATGTAAGGTGCTGGCAGCTGCTTACACAAGTACAATCACCAGGACAGGGATTTACTTCTCACATCGCTGTGATGCCAAGTGAACCCCTTCTATTAGCTTTTCACCTGCTACTTTCCTACAGATTTCGTCAACGGGAAGGAAACAGTGGTTTGCAGAAGGGCTTTTCCTTGGAGCACAGAGGTAAAAGGCACACAGACTCACAGCATCCAGACAACGTAACAGCTCCTTCACCTGGGCTCCCATCTCGCTCATCTGAAGTTCTGATTCCTTTGCCTCACCTCCACCTGAAGGTTACTACTTCTGCTGAGCACTGGTCTCCAGTTGGAGGAAAGGACTTGACAACACCAACAGAAAAAACAGAGCTAGGAAAAGATCACACTGTTACAAGTCTTGAAGCTCCAGTGAAACCCTCTCTGTCTACACAAGGTGATTCCACCTTTCTAGACAGCAGCTTAGTTTCAAATAAAATGGTGCAGGAGTCACCCAAAATCAGACTGCCATGGATGCCATTCACGCATCCTCCTCAAAGGCTTATGGCACTGCATGAGATCTTGAATTTCTCCAAGTAACCACATCAGTACCATGTTGGGATGCAAGCTGGCATTGTTGGGGAAGTTATGGGTTGGTCATCTGAGTTATCTGCAGGAAAAAAAGTGTTTCTGAAATTTATTATTAGTGCAATTTACTGCCAGCTCAGCATGATGTGAACAACCTCTAGCATAAACACATGCTCTGTTTACAAGTCTAAACAGATTTAGTACTAGCTGCTGGCTTGCAACAAGATTAAAAAAATAAAAATAATAATAATAATAAAAAAAACTTGATTGCTATTTCTAAAGCCAATAAAACCATGGGACCAGGGTCACTGGGTTTTCATCCTTCTAAATGCTTTGCACCCATTTCACCAGACCAGTTTTGTTCATGCTTGGTGTGCACTACCAACCAAGTGTTTTGTGCCAGCTCTGCTCTGAAACCTTGCAAAATCTTAGCAGGTAATTCAGCAAACTCCCTGGAATCAACGAATCTCACGGTGGAGTGTTTTTCTCCCTGCAGGTGCAAAGAAATGGAAGACCCAAGTATTCTTTAAATGAGCAGACATGTGATGTGAAAGGACTGAAGCAGTACCCTTCTCTCATCTGCTGCTTTTCATACAAACACAGACAGATGGGCAGATGACATTCAGTCCCTGTTTTACTTAGGTTCTGAAGAATGTGTATGCTGCATCTTCCTTTTCCTGCTCTGCCTCTGACCAAATGTATTAGCCTGAATTTGAAGGTGGCTGCTGCTATCCGCCTGCCTCAAATCGCTCTAGGGAAAAGGCTTCGGGAAAATGGGGAACCCCAAATGATGGGTTTTGAGCTTTTGTACCAAAATCACATAGAACTTCAAGGAACAGACACGCCAGCTGCAGGCACACAACCCAGCCACAGACACAGCCTCCCTCTCCACCCTTTCTTTAGAAATGTCCTCAGCTGTCATAAAGGATGGGAGCAACAAAGAAGCCGACACAAAAAGCACATTTCTGGCAAGAAGTCAGAAGGGTGAGTCAGCCGGGTATCTGATCTGTGAGAGGAATCAAAGAACTGCCAGACTGGATCTCCATCCGCATCCACCATCCCCTCCCAAGGAGTCCACACTCAGACGGAGCTGCCATAGGTTAGTGCTTGGTCCTACACCAAACACCTGGGCAACGGAGGCCAAAATACCTCTAATGGATTAGCAGAGATGACCTGGATAGAAAAGCAGGTTCTCTCTGCTCTGAATGGCGTGTACTCTGAGGGAAAATACAGAAATACTGAATGCACCTTAATGGTAATAGGAAGCATCTCGAGAGAACGGGCACAGGAAATCTGCCAAGCTTTTCTGTTGAGAGATTTCATCTTATTTCTTGAGGGGTCTATTTTAAGCCAATTTCAGTGACCTTACTTAACAGAGATTATGCTGTGTTTCAATTAATTTTTACAGCATTATAATTAATATTTTGGTGTCTGCTGGAAAGCATGCTGAGCTGTGTAAAATCCACACGCGCGGCAAGATGACAAGTGCTATTATCGAGGCGGAAGGAAGGGGATGAGAGCCCTCAAGCCTCGCCTGGCAGGGCAGAGCACCACCCCTTCAGATGCCTGCTCCTAAAGGACCACTACACCAAATCCTGGGAAAGGTCAGCATTCCTCCTCACATTATGGATCCAGAATTGTCAGGGTGGGAATGTTTCCTCGTGGGCAAATTTGCCCATGCACCCACACTGTGAGCAGAGCTGCTTCCCACTACCTGCTTGAATAGCTGAGCCCCAGGAGGTGAAATCAGCCTACCCATCAGAGCTCATACATACGCAGTTTATATTAGCATGGCTTTTCTTTCCTGCTCAGACCACTGAACCTTGGCTCACTTCAACCAACACAACAATTCCTGTGCATGTTGATCACCTCCCAAGTAAATCATTATCACACCCCTGTACAGGGTTCTTTCTGCTGCGCTTATTTCTATTTCTGTTGCACCCTGGGCTTACGGGAGACTTGAGGACAAGGCATGATATCATCCCTCCGATGCCATAGTACCTTCAGGCTCTCTGCTCCTCATACTTTGCCTCTCCAAGACAAGACAGATCCAGCAGTTTTGCCAGGTAAAAGATGGCTTCTATACACCCATGTTTATAAACACCCATGTCTATAAAGGAAACTAAACTCAATGGGATATTGAGCCAACCCATTCAAAGCCTTGGGGGTGGGCATTCTCCCTCCAACACTCGTGTCATGCTCTCTTACGTGGGCAGCCACTTCGCAGCACTTGGTGGTAGCGCAGAGGCACTCAGCTGTGCAGCTGATTCCACAGCGCTCAGCGTTAGGCTAACAGCCTGCCAGCAGCTCATTCACTGAACGGCTCGATGCTTCCTTATACCAAGCTAATCCCAAAATCACAGCGTGGTTAGAAATGCATCGACTTCACTTGCTGATGTTTCAGCGAGCCCCAGCTTTTGGCTGCTTTTGCAGAGCAGGACCATGGCATCGCTGCGTGAGGAGACTCACAAGGATGCTGCTAGCCACGCACTTACATCAAAAACTGCGTGGCTGTCAAGGGTCAGTACACGTGCTCTAGTCAACCACACTTTTTGAAAGTTTAAATGCATAATAGAGCAAAAATAAGTAACTTACAGTTCAGGAAATTCAGACAACTCTGCAAATGCCATGCACTGTCATGAACGTAAATTTCAATCATCTAAACCACTGCAGGAGATAGGGTAGGCTGCAGGTCGGTACCACCAGCTTCTTGCTAGAGGCTGCCTCAAACGTTTCTTCACAAGTTTGTAACAAATCCTAAATCAGAAGGAAGTGAAGGAAGGTCATGCAGTGGAGAAGACCAAAGTAGCCCTTTTGTTTATTTTTTTTATTTCTTCTACTTGAGAAAGACTGACTTCCACGATCAAGGAGGTAAGGAAGCAGCAGCTCACTTAGGGTTATTCACTGCAGTATTTTAAACTCCATTCTTGATAGAACAAAGCAAGCACACTGATGGTATATAGCATGGAACACAGCCTTCCCCAGGAAATGAATGGTGGGTCAGCTCAATATGGTGTGCAAGGGTTCCTTTTTTGAACAGTTCCATAGTTTTAAAAAAATAGAAAAACCCTGATAGCACATACAAAATAAGAAATTCTCTTCCAAAACAGCCTTATACCATTAACAATAAACACAAGGTTACCTGCCTAACTTCAGATCACTTACATCCGTGGCAAGCTTCATTCACAATGTTGACTGTGGGCTGGAACCACTCCAGACACCAACCAAGAGCCCAGGAAAACTAATATCTCATAACTTGAGTTCTCATTCCCTAAGCTATTTACAGCACTACCTGATGTACGCAAAGCAAACAAGGTTATTTCCAGTGCTACTTCTCCAAAGCTCCTCAAAAGTCTCCCCATATTGTTCAAGCCAGCACAGGTAACAACTTCATCTTCCAAAATACCCTGAATTCAAATTGAAAGATAACACAAGTAATTATCTGCATGCACGAATTGCAGAAAATAATGTTGCTCAGATAACGAAGCCTGCCTCACCCTGATGAGCAAACTTCAGAAATGCCTCCCACAGGGGACCTCATATACTTGGGACTAGCCTGAGAAACCCCTAATCACCCAAGATGAAGAACAAGCCCCAGTTTTTCTATCAATGCACAAACTGCACAATGCTGACGGGTCCATAATATAGTATTTGAGACGTCTACCATATGGAAGGATACCTTCTGATGGGCTCAGAGCCGGTTGCAGCTGGCAGCTTGTCAGCTATATTTGGCTCAGGTAGGGTACAACCAACCCAAGCACTCTGTTACTTATGGAGTGACAGATAAAGGAAAATGATGTGTAGCCTGATAAACAAGGCCTTGCCATGCACAGGTGTAGACACTGATCATTCATTGGATTTTCAGGGTACAGCCATCATTATAACTGGAACAGTATGAAAATTGAAGTATTCAGAACATTTCAAGGAGAAATTATGTTTGCCAGGAGCTCCAGCTTTATTTTCTTCCTTGCTCTGAAATCAATTAGATGCGAGGCTGATAGAAAAAAATGGTTTGCATCTCTATGGATAAAGCAAACAGGAAAAATCAAATGTATTCAAATGCAAAGAATCTAACTTCAAATGTAAAGCTTTTGTCACATGCTTGTGGCTATCAATTGCTTCCTTGTCATCACGTTTATAAGCAACACAGAATAAAAACCTTAAAGCTCAGGTTCGGAGTAAGGAAGTAATCTCAACAGATGGAGCAAAGGTCTCAGGCCAGCTTAGTGGCTTGCATACAGCTTGCTTGTTGCTACTGCAAGAGGTTTTGTAACATGCTTTGCTTATGTTCTAGAAAGCAGAAGGACCTACAAAAGCGCAAGTATGTTAGTATGAGCAAACAAGCACAAAAGGAGATCACAAAAGGGGGGGGGAGGTGGGGGAGAGGGGAGACAAACTTTTTTGGTAAAAGTTATATATAAAATGGAGGTTGTCAACACAAAGTACCTTTCCTGCTTACTTGGGCTGTCCACGGGGATTGCAAAGCCTTTCCCGAAGTGGGCTTCGCAATCTATTTCCAGAATGTTGATGTGTGCTCAGTGAACTCTTAAGAGATGGAAAGAGGGGGAAGGAAAAAAAAGAAAAAAAAAAAAAAAAAAAACACACTGGATCCACTTTTCCTGAATGCGTGAATTTTTTCTAAGCTTCTTACTTTTCTCCTATGGAAAATAAGAGCTGCTGTACAATCAGAGGATAGCTGTTCTGACAGTGGAGCCTGAGAGAACTAACAAGCCAGTCAGCACAGGGCAAGACCTAAATCCTCGAATTACTAATCACTGTGCTGCCCTCTTAAAAGTGTTTTTAAAATAGGGACGAAAAAAGGAACAGAAAAAGGAGAAGAAAAGGAAGGGCAATGTTGGCCCTAGGACTGCAGTATTGATCCTGCCATGAGGAAGAAACAAATGCCAAATCTATATATTTTCATTGCTCCTCACGTGAAATGATCTACGCAGTTGCTTCCCCATGTTTCTATGACCTTTAAGAACAAGCCAGGAAAAAATAGCCTCGAGAGCCACTGTATGAACAAGGCATTTCTGCAATACTACAGTTTCCACTTAAAAAGGGCGACATTGCTTCACAATTCACTAAACAACATATTTACTTGCACACTGACTACATATGTTGTACTTAGATGTCACAGCAGATTACTTGCTAATTACACTAGGAAAAACCCAAGTAATTACCACTGACTCTTTCTTCTGGTTCAGGAGAGGTTGGAGCCAGACATTTACATGACAAATAATCACGCCTACAATGAGCTGCGGCTGCTTCGCAGAAAGAACTCCTTGCCTTTGGACACATGTCATTAAGCAAACCTCTTTATTTATTTATTTTAAACCACAGTAAAAAGTGGGCATGAACCAGAAACACGCATACTGAAAAAACAGTGCTCTCGCTGTTAAGGATTCAGTCTGCTCAGGCCAATGGAGCAAAATCAAATTCTTTCCTAACATTTTATCTGATATTTTACGCTGATAAAAACTTTTTTTTTTCTTTTTTTGCTACTGAATGAAGGAAATCATATTACCAGAGCTGATATTCATCAGAAATATTTTGAACTGAATATGTGAACTGCTTTTAACTGAATTTAAATCGATAATTCCACTACTGTGGTTAGTTTTATTGAATTGTACATTGGAATAATATCATTTCAATTATGTTATGATGACAATATTACACTCCACTACAAGCTGTATTTATTCAGCTGGAAGGTGAGATGTACTACTTCTTCGTTTAACAAATCAGACTCACCATAGCTTTTAATGTTATTTCATTGCATAATCACTCGGGGTTTACACTGCTTCGCGTGTACTGCACGCTTTCCTTGAAAGGTCCACACCTTGAACAACCTTGATGTTTGATATTGTTTCTTTTTTTCTTTCAGAAATAAAGTACTGGAGGGAAGTTCAAATTGGGATTTTAAAAAGAAGGTAAGGAAATGAAAAGGCTATTCTTGCAAGAGAAATTAAACCAAACTCTCTCGAGCTAAGAGATTAGTTTTCTCCTGGTGACACGTCACGCAATTTGTACCACACCTCCATTCTCCTCGTGGAAGTAACCCATCCTGGCCATGCCCATTGACTCAATGGCCAGGCACCTCCTTCCCAGCTGTCTCTGGCGCGTTGCACCAATGAAAGCAGCAGATGGGGCACTCGTTCCCTGTGGGTGCCGTGGTCCCAAGCACCAAGTCCCATCACTGCTTCTGCTGTCCACAAAGCATCCATGTCCCAGCAGTGTTCTGCTGTCCACCAAATGTCAATGTCCCAGAAATGTTGACTGGTTGCACTCATGTTACTCAAGCCTGAAAAGTTTTGTCCACGCATCCTGTTTCAGATCTTTAAAAGGTCAATTTTCATTTGAGCATTGTTTTTCCAAAAGTCAGATACATTTACAGGGAGCAGGTTTCAGGCACAAACATCTAGCTGAACCCCAGTTGAACACTGGGGAAAAAAAAAAATATAAAAAAATTCTTGAATCCCGTAACTCCACTGGGCTTTGGACCAGATGCTTGAACAGCTGAGCAGAAGTGAGTGCAGGTGTGGAAAAGGATAGGGAACTAATGAAAGTAACTTCTGCACAGGCCAGATTCATTACAAAATTAAAAAAAAAAAAGAGCATTTTTGCTTTATCGTTTCCTTACCACACAACCAACACCTCAAAGTTGCACCAATCACTCTATTATCTTCAGAGTATTTCACAGATTAATATCCCTGGATGGCAATCAAGTTTCTCACCCCAAACTGCTCAACACACGGCTGTTTTGTTGTTGTCGCTGTTTTTTTTAAGGTAATGCTCTGCACGTTCCCATGCTCTTCCCACTTCACAAGGGCAAATGCTTTACCTGACTGAGGTTGCTCCCAAGGCCCATGACAGAGCTGGGACCTGCCTCTGGATTATGTTTAGAAATTATGAGAGAGCTGTTCTTAAAATTAATTTAAAACCCAATCCACTTCCCTTGCAAGCACACACTCATATAAAATATATATGTACACCCAAAAGAGTGTACATTAATTACATATTGCTCTGCACTTAAAATTACTAAGGACTGCTTCTGCAGATCTCAGTAGTGTTTTGGATGCAAGGGTGGGTGTTTGGGGCTATGGGGGTGTAGGTTTTGCACACAAGTATACCCAGACACGTGAGATGATAGCTAAATCTTTATCACCTCTCCCTAGTGAGCATACAGGAGGGGAATAGTCTGTCAGCTACTATAAACCTCTGAAAGCCTCATTACCTGTTAACATCCAGCTTTAAAGTGGGAGGAAAAAAACACGTACAGATTGAGACTTCAATTCTACATTTTCTCCCAAAATATTTTCATTTTTCAAGGATCAGCTTCACATGCATGAAGTTTGTCTTTCTTGTTTAACTCCGAGAACATTCAGAAGACCAAAAACACAAAAACAGTGTGGGAAGCAGAAACAACTTGTCACCCTGATACACCACTTCTCAGCAATGAATTTCAGAGCACTTGGCAAAGGTGGTCAGAATCACTAACCTTATTCCTGTGGGCAAAATGGAGAAGCCAAAACACAAAGAACTACCTGCACATATGAGCTGGGACCAGTACTCTGCTCTCCTTTCCAGCTCTGGAAAAAAGGCAATCTCATTTACTTACTATTAACATTATGATCATTATCATAAATGTGTTCTATAGAAAGCTCATTTTCTTCCTCCAAGCACCAAAACTGCAAACTCTAAAGCTCCATTCCCAAACTGTAATCAAGTAGCTCTTTTTTTCTTAGGTGAATCAAAAAGTGGAGCTGCTGAGTTTTGTCTAATTGTTTGAGTAATGGTAACAAAAATCACCATTGGCTTCAATTACCTAGCAGCACTATAATGGCACATATAAAGCATTTCTCCTTTACGTGGGTGAAGTGCTGCTAAACAGATTTCCCCACAATAACCAATCATCACCTTCTAGGTCCAATGTTGCCCAATTATGTTTTCTTTTAATTTACTTTGAATGATGCTTTTCATCACCAGAAAATCAAAAGTCTCCCTCCTACAGTCAGCCGTATTTCATTACTTTCTGTACCTGGGTCCCTCTACAAATCCCTAACATGTGATAAATGCCCTGCCCTGTTCCTCACCTCTTGCTTCCTCATGGATTCCTCCTCCCTTGACTACTGCCTGGATTTTAATTAATTTCAGTGGAGACTCGCTAGAGAAAGATCACGTGGAATAGCTGCTTTGAGAAGCAGAAGTCCAAAGTGCAACATGCTTTGCCCTCAAGAAACAGTGCCAAGAACAGAATTAGCTTGCCTTTTTTTTTTTTTTTTTTTTTTTTTTTAAATATCAGAAACATCTTCACTGGAAAACAGCAGTGGACTCTGTCCATCTACTGTGGAAAGGCCATTAATTCAAGGTATTTCAGCATGTTATCAACAGCTAGAAATTAATTTCTAACTTGCACGTTCACCTTTAATGCCTGTAGAGGTTTATGCTCTCAGGGAAAGAAACCAAACAAAGCCAAGACAACACCAAGCGTCACCCAGATGTAGACAGCTAATGAGGGGACCCAGAGAGCTGTACGAGCCCAGTTCAAATAAACCTTCACTTCTGCAAACAGGGACATAAAGTCATTGCTTTCTTGTTCTTTAATTTAATCTGAAGTAGAACTGTAAGAGTCACAAACGTCATATGCTTCAGCTAGGTCTCCTCTATCCACAAAATAACATTCCCAGAAACATCCGAGCCTGTGCGTGCTGCTGCAGCCTAGCCAAGAAACTATTACCATTTCACAGCCTTCAATTTAAGAGCATCAGTGTGTGACAATTAGATATATTAAATTCTGTTAGGCCAACAAAACTTATGATTTAACTAGCAGAACACATACCAATAATTTCTGTGTAATTTTTCTATCAGCAATTAATCCACTAGACTTCATGCATTGATCATACTTGTAGGTTTCACTTTCCCATAAAAACATTACAGATATGCAGGAAAGCGCCAAGTTACAACACTACCTATAATTTCATTCTCCTTTCTGCCAAGTTGAGCTTGGGTCTTTTGCTATGCGTACAAATGCTAATTACAGCTCAACACTAATGCTAATCCTGACATCTGCTAATTAAAAGATCACATCTTCTGCAGAGTCAGCAGTGCTATTCAAAAGAAAACATTAATCAGTTTAAAATTAAAAAAAAAAAATCAATCAACAAAGCAGGAATTCTAGTCCTTGGTTCAACCAATATCAAAGTGCAAACTGGGAGTACTCAAGAGCAAGGAGCGGTAGGTTCTCTGAGAATATCTCATCCTCAGTAAAAAAGAGGATTTTTCAGCACTGCGTTATTTCTCTGTTCTCAGTAATTGTCCACTTTCCCTCTTATTCCTTCTTCAATCCTAGTTTCTGTATAATCACAGCAACTCTGAAATCCAAACCCAATGCTAACCAATGGCTCAGAGTACGCTCATTTATGCAACGTGAATTTAAATAGCTAAGGTGTCCCACTTAAGCTTCATGGTACCACTCTTTTTTTTACAGATAACGTGTGCATCTATGGGATCAGGGCAATTACAATCCCTTTTCATTCTTTTCAATCGGCCGCCTCTTGGAGACAAATAGTCCAGATTTGTTTCCCATTTAAACACACAGCAGACAGGGCAGCAAAAGCAGAATGCAAACCAGATGCAAAAAGCCACCATTAGGCCCCTCTGTGTTATGAAGCTATCTCGATGCTGCAGACAGCTCAGGAATTAAACATTCAGGTCACAGACAACACATGCCTGGACCTAATACACAGGGCTCCCCAGTTCACCCATTCCTACTAGCTCCCCTTCTGCCCCAGCCCCTGTTCCAACTATGCATCATATACATATACATACACATGTATATATATATATATATATATATATAATTATTTGTATAACGCTATTTGCACTCCTCAGAAGCAGCTTTTTCAGTCCACTGCGGAAAGCCACTCAAAAACTTGTTTTTTCCCTGGAGTGGTTGCATGCACATGTCATGGTCGTCTGCCGAATACCACAGGGATGAAAGAAGGAGAGCTGGCAAGATGGGTAAACCAGAGCCATTTCAGCAAAGAAACTGGTTCTTTCATCTATTAGTGTCTACAGTGCTTGGAAATCATGGTACTGATGCTCCCTTAATAGACAAGGACCCTCTTGCTCTTGGGAGTCCTCAAGTCCAAGGTCTTCTACCTGTCCTTCTTGGAAAGGTGGGTGCTGCTCAAGTAGGCATTTCTGTTCCTTCTTCAGCTGCCTTTTTCCCTGGTTATTTTGAACACCAGTGTGAAAACCCTGCCAAAATCAGAGTCATCTGCCAGAATGCAGCCTGTCCTTTGCCAAACACTAAACACCTTGGGTTAGTTTTTCCACAGTTCTTGTTAAATTTGGATAGGGATTCTGTGAGTTGCTCTGTTCCAGTGAAATATATTTGCATTTCTGGGTGAAGAAGGAGATGAAGGTGTTGAAGTATCTGTTTCTTCATCCAGCTTTTGCTCTAGAGACCTCAGGCAGGTGGGCTAGGAGATCCTAAAAGTCCAGCCAAGCTCCAGAAGCACCACGGCCAGTGAATGTTGTAAGAAAGTCAACTCTGAATAAGGCCAAGTCCCATTACTACACATCTCAAGAGTCAGTACATGCAGTTTGTTTTATTTTGCTTTTAATAGAGATAGCGTTGACACATTAGGCACTGGAAATTTTGAGATGTCTTAGCAGGGTGATAGACCCACAAGCTCAAAAAAAAAAAAAAGAAAAAAGTCAATCATCATCAGCTTCAAACCTAGCACTGGGCCAGCAAAATAAGGCTCTTCACTCATTTAGCATGCTGCTGTTTAAAATTTCTTTAAAGTAATCTACATTTACTGTTCTGCTGTAGCATAATGTGGGAAAAAAAAAAAAAAAAAAGCTCTCTGCATTTTCTATACCCGTTATTTATACAGAAACCACAAATCAAGTTTACTGCCTTTTTAACAATGCTAATATGAATATGCTCTTTTCACATAAGGTGCCAAGGTTTCTCTCCTCTACCTTCTCAGCCATATCCCCTGCAATTGCCATCTTACTTGCACTTTAAAATTTCCTCTCTGGGGAAGTCTTATACTGTAATATATCTATGTCTAATAATATACTGTGGCCAGTTATAAATGAGTCATTTTGACAAACATGCAACAACCCTGAGAGGGACTTGGGGGTGTTGGTTGATGAGAAGCTCAACATGAGCTGGCAATGTGCACCTGCAGCCCAGAAAGCCAACTGTGACCTGGGCTGCATCTCAAGAAGCGTGGTCAGCAGGGAGAGGGAGGGGATTCTGCCCCTCTGCTCTGCCCTTGTGAGACCCCACCTGGGGTGCTGCGTTCAGCTCTGGGGCCCCCAGCACAAGAAGGACATGGAGATACTAGAACGAGTCCATAGGAGGGCCA
This sequence comes from Oxyura jamaicensis, assembly GCF_011077185.1. NCBI lineage: Eukaryota > Metazoa > Chordata > Aves > Anseriformes > Anatidae > Oxyura > Oxyura jamaicensis. The sequence continues at coordinate 40,169,717 of NC_048896.1, read as the reverse complement.
CAAGGATGATTCAGGGGCTGGAGCACCTCTATGAAGAAAGGCTGAGGGAGTTGGGGTTGTTCAGCCTGGAGAAGAGAAGGCTTCAGGGAGACCTTGTAGGGGCCTACCAGTACCTGAAGGGGGCCTACAAGAAAGCTGGGGAGGAACCCTTTGTCAGCAGGTATAGTGATAGGACAAGGAATAGTGGCTTTAAACTAGAACAGGGTAGGTTTAGATTAGATACTAGAAAGAAATTCTTCACTTAGAGGGTGGTGAGACCCTGGCCCAGGTCACCCAGAGAAGCCGTGGATGCCCCATCCCTGGAGGTGTTCGAGGCCAGGCTGGATGGGGCTTTGAGCAACCTGGTCTGGGGGGAGGTGTCCCTGCCCATGGCAGGGGGGTTGGAATTGGATGGTCTTTAAGGTCCCTTCCAACCCAAACCATACTTCTGTAATTCTTTAAAGGGCCAAAGTCACCCGTATCACTCTGTAACACACAAGCAATATTACAAAGTCTGATTTTAAAAGAATGGGCAATTCAATCAAGAAAAAAGTGTGACAGAGCCTTCCAACTGCAAAAGAATCTTAAATCATTAATGAAACTAAGAATTTAATGTATGCAAATTAAATTACATATGCATATTTCAACGGGCTAAAAGTTTATGTGCATACTTTACTGAGGAATCTGTCTTATGATACAATTAGAGAGAAATGGTGACAATTCAAATTTTTTATTACTTTGGACTATAAAGCATTCATATAATTTATGTTCACTTTAAAAGGTACAAAAATCCATCAATTAAAGACAGATTTCAGATGGTATAAATAGAATGCAGTCCCATTGAAGGTGCTAGAAGCACTGTCTCAATACATCATTGCGAATCAGGTCTTCCTAGTTTTAGGTCGTAAAAAAAAAAGGTTATGAAAAGTCACATTTGTAACATTATCAGTAATATCATACCCTCCAAGAACAAGTCACTCCACCAGGCATTGAACGAGAAACCTGATTTATGAGGGATTTGCAAGGGAAGATGTGGATGCTTTGAAGCATTACAAAGGACCAATCTCATGGCAAGGCCCTCGCTATAAAAAGATGTTGATGGGACTCTGCCTGAGCAAAAGCTTTCACAGAATTTGGAGAAATGACTTTGAGACCTCTTCTTCTCTGGCCACCCAGTAATGAAATTCAGCAGCAGGTTCAAAAGCCACCAAGGCATGACACAGGGCAATCCAACCTCTGCAACTGTTAAGTAAGCCTCTTTCTTTGTAAAATACTTTTTAAGGTGGGAAAAAGGAATGATATATGATAAAGTATTTATTTTATTGATTGTGCTGAAAAAAAAAAAAAAGTTACAATCCAATTGCAGAGGATGTGACATTTTGTGGTTATTAAACTTCTCTTAGAAAATAGTAAGTTGAAGCTTTTCCCCTTTCTAGTAAAGTAGGGCATAGAAACATCCTCTCCAATCAAACATCAAGATTTTGAACTTCTGAAACCTAACCCATTGCTTCCTGCTATAAACCATTCACTGACAAGACAGGAAAACCAAGGCAGCCAAAGGGCACTTTATGAAGCTTTCCCCCCAGAGAGAATTGCTCAATTATATTGATTAAAATATACACTAAAGTTACTACAGTGAAAGCATCCATTGAAACTCAGTGCAGTGAGAAACATGATGTCATTTTCCATGCAGAATTTACCTTCCAGGCCCCTCGTCCCCCCCCAACAGATGAAGAAAATTCCCAGAGCAGAAATCCAGCAAAGGATAAATACCGAGGCAAATTCCCAACACGCAGCACCCCTTCCAGCTAAACCTGAAGTGGTGTCCAGGGAGCCCAGCTCACCAAGTTTACCAGTTCCACTGCACCACCTCCATCTGCCAAGGTGCCGAGCCCTCCTTGTTTAAGGAGGAAATCCATTTTGGGCTCTAACCTAGCAAAGCCTATGCTCAACTGCAAAGGAGGATTTAAGTCCTAGTAGTACATCTGCATAAATACTTCTTTGAATTAAGTCTCTGCCCATTTACACCTCTTCCTGTTATCATTTCTCTCTGGGCAATCACCAAATCACACAGGATCTAATGACCCAATTAAAACATTTCTTAATGCTCACAGCATTTGTGATGCCAGCTTTCAACACAAATAATAGCAAATGAAGGTTAATAACTCGTAATTACCATACTGCTTTTAAGATTATTTTTTTTAAACAGAAGAATGAAAACATGAAAAAGACATCACTGCAACAAAAGAACAAGACACCATTCCTGAACAGTGTTAAACAAACCAGTGCTGTTGTATACGATGCTATGTAAGCTACAGAGGCCAAATATTATTTAAAAAGTCAAGTTAATCTAATAATATAAATGTTAGAAACTGCACATATCCAGATTTTCAGCTAAAATAAAAAAAGCCACCTGATAAGAAAAAGCTATCAACATGTAACCTTACTAAGAGACCATTGACAATTCTCTGCAAGCCAGGAATATGATCTAAACCTGAATTCTCCTCAAGGTGTTAGGTTTCAACCCAAGCCCTGAAAGGCAAATACCTGCAGGGTCACTCCTTTGAGGAGGGGTGTTGGGAAATATCTTCAAGATGGGAAGAGGCACAGACAAGGGCTTGTGCCATTAAGCCTTCTCCTGCCTGAGATAGCTTTAATATGGTTTAACAAAGTCCTGACACTTGACACCTTATTAAAAGCATCAAATAGCCTGGAAATGTAAATTAGCAAAAAATCTGAAAGACAACAGTCTGCCTCTGATCCATGCCTTAGACCCCAGAGTGAGTCCAGCTCATTCTTGCAAAGACAAGGAGGGAGGGTGAGCAAGCCCATTTTGTATTCAGACTACTGCCTAAGATCATTCTGTGTTTTTACATTGTTTCATTGTTAGAGCTTCTTTCCATGTTAATTAACTGCTGCAGTTTCGGGTTAGTGTACAGTAATTTACTGATACCTTGGGAAATTTCCACCAGGTCTCGTGCATGCACATTTGCAGTTAGCACTGCCTGTTGAGTGTTATTAGAGTTATCGCTGCCTGTTTTCTTGCAACATGACAAAAAAAACAGGGGAGGGAAGGGGAATAAAGCCTGAAGAGCAGCCCTATACCAGTGCTAAAGCTAAAGCCAACCTACAGAAATCAGACTGATGGCTGCTAAAACTATTACTGAAGTGCATCCTCTAACTTCTCATTGTTTCGAGGTCCGTAAACGAGCTTGTTGTTTGCTGTGACTGTCCTTTCACACGTCTGCCAACCGGTCCCCATGCCCCAATTTTTCTAACGGAGCTCCAAATTTACATACTCTCTAAAAAAAATATCTTAAAAAATAAAAACCAACACTACAGAAGTCAGTGCAGCTCTGCAAACAGTTTGCGTTAACAGCTGCTGCAAAACCAGAAGGAACACAAGCCTGAATTAAAATAATATTTAAGATTCTCACACCAAGAGAGTAGCAAGTTTGCAAAAATACGGGACGATATTCTGAGAGAGGTAAATGCTTGGACTTTGCTATTCAACTGTGTCCTTTGGTAGGAAAGGCTGGTCTTAATGCAATGCCTCAATGCCATTCAGGATCAATCAACTCTTTCCTACGGAGGCAGATGCTAAAGCTGTATTGACTGGTGTCCCTAGTGTACCATAAACTCTAACGAGAAATCTAAGTTTTGTCCAATAAGAGGAGGATTTGTTCAGGTTTCAACTTTGCAAATATTAGGAAAATTAATAAAAAATAAGATTCAACTAAAATATCATTGAAATATCATATTTAATTCCCTTGGCCCCTGGCTCTGTTTCTAAGTACTGCCCTGGAGAGAAACAGGCAGATTTTTAACTCAAACTTATGAGTTCTTAATTCATAGCCTTTGTGGTGCTTACCCTGTTTTTGTGCAAATTAATTTTATTCAAACAGAATGCACTGGTCTTTGTGATCCAAAGACATTTTTAGGAATAAATCTGTGCAAAAGCGTATTACACGGCCGCAGTAGTTACGGGGTAATGCTGGGCTGAAAGTAAGCAAAAGAGTTTGGTGCACAGATAAAACCCCAATACTTGGAGTAAATCAACAAGACTACACTGTGAACACACCTAAACAAACCCTAGAATGCCCTACATCTGAGAGAGTTCACTGTAAGGAAACGCACACATAGTTTCACAAGATCACGGAAGGCATTTCATAGCCCATGACTTCTGAAACAAAACCACCAACTCCAAGGGCTACCAGGTAACCCAGAAGAGAATACTCCAAAATCACATGAATCAGAACTGGTCATTTTCAGCCAAGGCGGTGAAAATTTCCAAGGGATTTTTTTTTTTTTTTAATTTTTATTTTTTAAGGCAATGAGTCATACATATCAAGTACTCTGTTGGATCCAACCCCATGTGGCTTATGTTCACTTTTTTAATTTGATCTGACTATTATGACTGTAAAGCGCAAACTAAATTTTTAAAGCACGCTGAAGTAAACACTCAGCAACATCTGCTTTGCTTCCATTGTTTGTTTAAAACTTACTCGGAACAGCAGAAGTTTTAATTTTTTTCCATCATTAGCTGATATTCTAAAATGCACTTTTTCTATTGCAGTACTTGGCATGAGTTCATCTACCTTGTACACCATAAGTAAGAACGCGGAGGTCACTTGATCATAATTGAACACAGCAGCTACCACGGAGGACACAAACGATGGCATCCCAGTAAATACTCTTCTAGCACGTTTGCACAGGCCAAACAAAGGGAGGCTCTAGATCAGCTTGCACACTGCCACAGCCAGCAGAGTACTGCTGCTTTAGTGCAATCCTAGGAATCTGAATCTCCATCCAACTCAAAATGAAGGGCTGTTCAGGGAGTCAGGCATCTGCCTAAAAAAATTAAAGCCAGCAGTGCAGAGAAGAAATTACTACCAAATAATTAGGAACGGGGTGAGTGAATTTAACACAACGTATCTGCAATATTGATGGAACTGGGCATGTGCTATCCATTTATAGCAGCGCTTTTAGGATGCAAGAAGTGCACTTTGCTCTCGTGTCTCTCAGAAGTTCTGTAAAAGTTGTAAAATGAGATTGTATGAAGCTGAGGTTAAGTTCTGTCCTGTTTTCCTTGAGTGCATCAGAAATGGTTGGAAGGAAGAGAAAAACAGAACATATCTTGCATACCAAGTTATATTTATACAGTGTGTATAATAATATATACACATACACACTTATCCATACGTTTAAAAAAAAAAAAAAAAAGGAAAAAAGAGGGGAGAAAAAACAATGAGATATCTACCCCACGTGTCGTAGTTCAGTGAACATTTCCACACAAAAAGTGATGCTGTTTTGAGCAGATCTGACCCCTGTGCTGTCCTGTAACATGTGCTAGTACCACACAGCTACTCATAATCAGCTGTACACCAGCCAGGAAACCAATCCCAGTTGAAAACAGCCCATCAAGAGCTACAAACCAAACGTAGGTTTTAAAATTAGAGATGCATTTCCCAGGCTGGTTCCCCATACAGCCGCAGAAACAGATGGCAAAAGGAAGGGTTTGCTTTGGGGGCAGGGGGGGAAGCAGCCAAAACCTGCACTGAAACATCTGTCCAGACCACAGCTCTCAGTGACTCAAGGAAGGAGAGCAAAAGATGTATTTTTTTTTTTTTCCCCCAAGTGTTATGAAGAAACAGTAGTAGGATCCGTGCATTCCATATTCAGGGGACATAGTTTTACTAGCTCAATCCTTCATTTGTCCAGGGGCATGAGGAACTCCGGGCTGCCACCTGAGCAGCTCTTCTGCCACCAACAGGGTCACCATCCCAGACACCTGCCCTGGGATGCCTTCCCTCACTAGTCGAGGCAGACATGTCCCCTAGCATCTGCCTTTTTAACATGTTTGCAGACATTTCAGCTTTTGAAAGAAAAAGGGAGGTGAAAGGTGGAACTGACCAGGCCCATGGATGGCCATACTACACAGCCTCGGGGAAAGAAGCAGGGGTACAAAGGCATGCAGTAGGAATCCCACTCCCAATGTAGAGCACAAAACCTTGATATCCCACTAAAACAAACAGGAGGGATCACTCATGTTCCACCACCCTTGCGTTTATTTTCGTGATATTTAAGGTACGTGCCTTAACGCCAATACAATTCTTGAGATTTTCTCCTGGGTGCAAGCTACACAAAGACCTGGGGCCATGTCAGCTCCTCCAAACGCACTTCCAGTGATTCTGCTGGATCAGCGCTGCTGTGCTGTGTACCAGCTTATCACACAGATCCAGATTTAAATTGGAAATGTACTGCATGCCAAAGAGAGCAATTTCCTGGGAATCACCTCCTCTCACTGAAGGTATCTGCAACGTAAATGTCTCTGAGTTTTTCACCTTAGGCTTCCTTTACAGTTAGTTGAGAGAAATAAGCATTTTAGGGTGCAGTTCCCCTGACCTATTTTAAATGTCTGCATGAGAAGGAAAGAAATCAAAGCACCAATCCCACAGCAGCAATTGGGTAAAGAATAAAAGAAGAGAATTATGAAAATCTCAATTAGCTAAACAACCAAGCCAGAACAACGCCTGCTTCCTGTGCACCACACTTGAGCACTGCAATAAAACCTCCCTAATGACTCCGTGAACCATCCCAGGCTTACACGCCAGCAACCTACAGCAAAAACCAACTTATCACTAACAAGGGGCGGGCTGGCTGAAGCAGCGAAGGCTCAGGGCAGCCTTGGTTGCAGCTACCATGAGATGGTGGATCTATATGGGACATAGACAGGCCGAGGAGTTGGGCGGGGAGAAATTTAATGAAATATAACGAGGGCAAGCGTAGAGTCCTGATGAGTCTCCAACTGGGGCAGCCTCTCACTCTGCATGGCTCCGTGACTTTCCTTGTACCGAAAGAACAGCTAGACTGTGAAGCTTTCCTACATACTCCATAGGATCAAGTAATTTTATTCAATAATTTCAGGGAGAAGAGAAAACAAACTTTCAAGAATGCCATACTTGTCAAAAAGCAGCCAGCAGAAGCTCAAGCAATTTGGAGTCAAGGTTAGATGCAAAAGAACCCAAAGCAGTTGTCCATATAAAGATACGAAGAAGTAGCATCCAAGTATCATCCACTATTTCTACACAAAATAATATGTTTTAAAAAATTTTGCATCTTTTTTTCCTTTGCTCCTTTCATACCGAGCTTATAACAGGTGTTAAATCCATATCAGCAAGGACTGCTAAGGTGTCTCCAAAATTCACAGGCTTTGGCACATCGCAACTTTGGTGAAGTCATTGGACATACACACCTCTTAGCTGAAGCACTCAAACATCATTTTTAATTAGTGGCATACAGATAGTTGTCTAAAAATAAAAGGCAAGAGACCAGAAAGGTCAGAAGGGACTGAAGCAAGCGCGTCAGACCGATCGTGTGGGGATTACACCAGAAGAGGCAGTGCCACACTCATTCGATGGGCTGAACCTGAAACTTCTTACCCCTTGGTAAGGACATCCCAGAGACATCACGATTAACAGTGTTAGCAGGGACCTGTACCAGCTGAGGCATTAGCAGGGAGGCACAGGCACACTCTCCCTGTGACCTCTCCTTGTAGACAAGGTCTGGGGGGAACGGCAGATCTCCAGATAGCGTACCTGAACTCGATACCTCTGCTGCTGGCACCAGCAGGTGGTGGCCCTGTTAATCTCATGGAACTAACAACCTGGAAGTAATGTATCAGGAGCTTCACCTTCACAATGACTTGGCCAGAGATCAAGATCTCAAATTCAGAACCACCCAGCTTTTTTTCACTGCGCTCCTTCTACCAGTACAATAACTTGACTGCAAACCTTCTTGCACGGTTCCCCCCACTTCCTAGCCCCCAGCCTGCGTGATTCCAGCTCCTTCCTTGCTCCTTTCACACAAACAGCCAAGTGCCCTCAGCATAAACCACACATGAGGTGAGGTGCAGAAATCTCCCCCCGCCTCTCCATCAGCTCCCCTAGCCATGGGGAGCACGTGCCTCTCTGCACCGTACAACGTCTACTTACAGCAAATACAAATATACTTCTGAAAGCCACAAAAGTGACAAGATGCAGCACTTCTAAAGAAATTTCAATTTCCCACATATTTTAGCAATATTATGAGTCACCACTAGACTACTTTTCAAATGTATCTTTATCCCTTTCCAAATTGAAGGAAGCAGGTCTTTGCAAGCATCTTGAAGCAAATTCACTCTTGCTTAACCAGGAAAACTCTCATCCAAGCTGAAGTGCAGGAACATTCAAGTTCACAACGTTCAGCTCTCAATAAGGGACTACTTTTAATTAGCTACAAACGCTATATCCGGCAACTTTATCAGCAGCAACTGGCCTGAATCAACACACGATTTTTGAGGAAAACAAAGCAAGCCCACACAAGAAAACCTCTGCTGGCCTCCACCCAAGCAAACTACGGGACGTTTTCCTATCACTCTGAAGAGTTCAGAGAATTCGTCAAAGCCAGGCTCATAAGGGAAAGCCAGGTTCTTCTCAATTCAGAAGAGAAAATTGACTCTTCATTATACGTTTATCTGACAAGACAAACATAGAGACAAGAAAATCCTACCGACAGGAAAATCAAGGGAATACATTTTTCGCTGGCCTGATAACCTAAAATGTAAATAAGATAAGAACCAATAGGCAAGTTGGTGATGGTGAAAAAAGACAAAAGAAAAAAAAAATCCCTCCCAGCTCACTGCAGCCACAAAACAGCGTTAACAGCAAGGCTATCTGCTCATCTTCCTCCATCAGCACATGCTGATGGCTTTTTTTGCTGTGAAGCCAAATCAGCACCTATAGCTGAATGCTGCAATGCAAACATTGTGAGGGAACATCAAGATATCAGAATGTGATTAATTTGTGGCTCCCAGCAGGTCTTCCCAGATGATTAAGCATCTTGCCAGCTGTTGAAATCTCAGCACCAAAGCCACAGACCTGCATTAAACAAAATGGTGCTCCTACCAACTAGTATTTTATCTCGCACTATCCATGAGAGATGTCCTCTTCCTTCGTTTAAATAATTGGTCTATGCTACAATAGGATAAGTTGATACACTTATTTTTAAATAGCCTAGATATCTGATGTGATGAGTCTAAAAGTGCAGAAGCTATCAGAAAATAGAGCAGGTGTATGACTGGGAAAAGCCTGGGGTGGTTAGACACCAGCACCTGCCTGGCTGAAAGGGAAGACACTTGTCAGGGCACAAAGGGATCCTCATTTCCCCCCCTCAATCAGCAGAAAATTAGCAAGAATGCTAGAAATTTAACATAATTACACAGCCACCTTTGAACCTTATTACTGCAAACACACACAACAGTAACTGCACAGTTGTGATTAGTCTCTTGCTCCCAAACACGCCAAAAATTAGCCACGTGAGATTTGCATGGTTTAAGCCATAACACTTCTACATGTAGCAGAGAAACAGTGAGTTCATGAGAGGTTAGATGAGCTTTCCTGTCAACCACAGACACAACCCCAAATCCAGCAGAAGACATAGCTGCTAAATGACAAGAGGTGATTAATTTACACTGGAGAAAACCATCGTTGTAACAAGAAAAAAGAACACGGTAACAGAAAGCAAGCAGCACTACAAAGTAGAATAATTAGGATACACTGCAGCAAAACGCCTCGTGCTGCCCCCAGCACAGGCACTATCCCCTTTTCACATGTTTTGTTCAACGCCTGGCAGGGTCAGTTTGCCCTTGGTTTTCACCACCAAGAGGAAAAACGGTGTTGGTAAACGTGGGACTTCAGCAGGAACCAGAGCCCCAAAGTTCACACAAAGTCCTCAAGTTCTGACTTTCTGGTCGGGCAACAGGACCATAAAAGTGCCTCTTGTAACAAGGAGAAGCACGGCTCCCATGCACACTTGCCAAGGATCAGCGCATTTCTCAGCAATGGAAGCATCAACAGAGCATCCAAAGCATGAACATATACAGCACCTCCAGCAGGTGTTGTAATTATTATTATTATTTTTAATTAAAAACATGGGCTTATCTTTAGAAGCAACACCAGTAAAAAGTGCTACATCTAAGAATTCATGATGGATTTTTCTTCTCATTTTATGGTCCCATTAAGAGTTCAAAATTAGGTGAAATGCTCTGCAGCATTTGCATAAAGATAAAAGAAAAAAAAAATACATCCAGTTACCATTCCCAGTTCATAAACTCGTTACCATGAACTCAGCTTTGAAACTTCCCTTGTTGACCACTACATATGAAGTTACTTAGACCGAGTTACTTCTATAGAAGAGCAGATGGCAAATAGACTTGAGCCTGGTCAATTTTCCATCTTAATTTTCCTGATTGACTTCAAACTCAAACAGAGCATAATGGGACCATTACTTTTTCTAGCGGGCTGTCCTTTAATGTGCAAGCTTCACCTGCAGAAAGAACGATTTAAAAATATATATATACACACACTGATGTGTATTACATATTTTAATACATTTTTAATATTTTAATTATTAGAAGTTTAAATATATTATTAAAAGTGATGGTATATGTGTGTGTGTGTATGTATATATATATATATATATAAGACTGGATTCTAACAGCTTCCCCACAGGTAGCTAGAGGTATGTCCCATCTGGGCACCTCTCTATGCTCATGTAAGAGCCAAGCACGCCTGCCATCCCTTCACAACCAACATAGCAGCTACTGACGTGATTCTCCTTGTCTCCTTGCCCCTATCTTTCCTTTGTGCACTGCCTGCCACCATCCCAGAGCGAGGATTTCAGCGCAGGAATCACTAGTCAGTGGATTCACCACCCTCAACACCAAACTGGCCGTGGAGACACCGTCCAGGATGCTCAGGAGGACCATGTGTGGTGTCCTTTGACCCACGGCTCTGGGCTCGCTGCCTCTGCTACAGAGAAGACTTGTGTCCAACTTCAGATCTATGAAATAACTCTTTAAAACACGCCAAAGAAGCAGTGCCCATAACACGTAACGCTCACAGGCTGTATTCTTCAGCATACCATATACAGAAAGCACCTTGCAAAGCCAGGCACCTTGCAAACAGAAATCATCCCCCAAGCTGAGCCACGCGTTGTAGCAAAATATGCAGGATTTCCAGATGCATGAATTCCCCTACTTCACAACCAGTCCCAGGAGTCTATATTTGGCATCTCCTGGGATTAGCTGCGTGACAGGAAAGAAGAATGGCTCTGTAATTAAAAGTATCCAGAAGCCCTGAGAGCCATGCAGCCTTTAAGAAAAATAAGCACGCTACCCAAAGAGCAGGGAAGATGAGCAGCTGGAGCATCAGATGCTAGAGGAGTCCAAACCTCGCACCTCAGCATATCATTAAGGCATCGAGCTCACATCTTCTCCCGACTCATGTAACGGAAGGCTTTGGTTTTACCTCTGGAAGGAGAAATTGCTTAATCACCATCTAACCTGATGTAAAGACAGCTGCTGTACAATGCAGGGGAGCACTGGGGCAGATGGAGATTGATCAAAACGCAGTTTTACAGCAGAGGCACTCCGGGACTCCTTTCATTCAAAAGCAAAATTCCTATCTAAAAAAGGCCCTTTTGCAGGGAAAGACTAAGCTTCTCAGAAAATTCACTCATCTCTCATCCTCACAGATCACCACAGTATATCCTTTTAATTCCACTGCTGGGGGAAATATATATATATATATATATATATATATATATATATATATTCAGGTATCCATGTTCCTTCTCAGCTTCACTTTGGAAAAAGGGAGGCATGTAATCACATGTTGATAGCTGACAATCCTGTGCAGTCCACATGCTCAACAAAATCTTATCTCTGTGAGCTGGATGGGAAGCTATCATGAAGTTGACTGTTCTGCTGAAAAAAAAAAAAAAAAAAAAAGATGTATAAAATCACATCTCTGATAATGCTGACCCCAAGAGTCAACTACCAAACTCTTTGGTTTTTTTTTGCTTAGAGATTTTTTATTTTTTGGTTTTGATATTTCCATTTTTTTACTTCCACAAAATCTAAGCACCTTCTCAACTCTAGCTAGAGGATAACATTACTGATAGAGAGTTAGAGATGCATGTGCATCACCTGATATGCCAAGCAATACACTAACGTGGAGGCCCCAAAACATGCAAACCTTGGCCCAATTGCAACTCTTAGCAGAACTGGGGCTTGATTTTGCCCAAAACAACATCAAATACAAGGTCCCAAATCTCTGCTGCAAGGTACGACAGGATAATTTCTCTACATACTCATCCTAGTCTCATTCTCGTGTTATCTTCTGCCCACTATCACACTGCAACTCCCTACACATTTTTAAAAAAAAAGCCCCAACCCCAAAACACGTTGCACAGCTATCTCACTGTCATCTATTATTCAAGAAAGGTCTCATTGAATAAATGTCTGTTCAGAGGCTCTAAACAAATTTCATTTCTGAACACCACTGTCTGCAGCCCAGCAGGCCATTTCACCAAGATAAGATCACACATTTAATCAAACGCTTCAAAAAAGAAATACACACCAAGTTTGCTTAATAATGTCAAATAATAAAAGTGCAGCACTGGCAGCATACTAATTCTTAGTGCTCTTTCTTCTTTGAGGGTTGTCTCAATAGTCAAGGTCAACCGTACATGGGATTTCTTCTAATTAGGGTTTCTGGTAAAGGCTAGACCTGCTTACTCTCACCACTTAACCGTGGTTTTCCCTAAAATGAAGACATCTCTCTTTCATTTTAAATTAAATCACTGCAGTATCCCACCCAAGTGTGACAGACAAAACTGCATAACTCTGCTAATTCAATAGAGAATGCACAAGAAAGACAACAAAAAACACATCTTTTGTGGTCAGTGAGGAACCACCCACATAAAAGACTATGGTATAAAAGAAAAACTGATTTACTGAAGAAAAAAACATGATTATCTGCTCTGTGTTTGACTACAGCTCCTGTTGCAGCGCTGCACAGACTTATTTCAGTTGTGAATCAGGAGTGGACCTGGCACCCCTAGGTCAACACACACTTTGCCATTCATTTTATTGCAGCAGTAAGAGGAAGGACCAGTTCGAGAAGCAGTGTTACTTTACTACATTTACAAAATACATCAATACTACTACAGATCAGACTTCCATAATACTCATCACTAATTCATCCAGTACAGCTTTCTATTATTTCATTTATTTATTAAGTCGACAGCTGTATCACAATGACTACTGATGGAATGGGCTTGAAATTGAATTTGGGAAGAACCCCGGACCCTAGCTGTGATCAAGCCCACTGCTTGAAAAGGGTCAGACAAAGGCTTGTATCCTCACCCCTGCAGCCTGGCCCATGGGTTATGCTGGTCTGCCCTTCACTCACAGAAAGTGATCGAGCGTAAAGATGCTGGAGATGACAACCCCCCCATCTGCTGCTCCCAGAGCCAGAGGAGACAAACAGGGAGGCAGCTTCCAGATATATTCCCCCACCAAGCCTTTTTCCCTGCTTGAAACGCCCCAATAAACATCTCTTTCACAGACAACATGCTGAACACAGCAGAGATCCAGATTTCCCCCCCCAAAATGGGGAAGTTACAAATTCTTAGTTTAGCCGGGCACAAACAACATCTTTCTGGTGGTGCTGGTGAGTTACCTAACATCTCAGCCCTGCTGCAAGAATGGAGCTGCTCACAGTGTCAAGCACTCTATGGACCCTTATTTCTTGTGAAATCAAGGATATTAGCACAGATGTAATTAACTTGTTACATTTTAGCCTTCCTTCCAAAATCAGCAACATTATAGGAGAAGCGCTCCCTACTCCCACAATCGAAATGCATTACACAGGCTTTAGGAAGACTCATTGCAAATTGGTGACCTACTTAAAGAGATCTATAAAGTACATTGCAATTGTAACTGTGGATTGCTCGTCAAAAGGTCACAAATTATCACTCTGTGCAGCTTAATCACTATATTTCAAACACCTATCAGGGTAAGTTTTACACAGGGACATGCATCACTTCGGAGTCATATCAACTACAGCAGCCTGTAACATTACTGTCCTTCATAAAAACAAGAGAAAAAGACACACACAACCACTCCACACACCTGCATCCATTAAAGATAATCCAAAATGACATTTTCCTTGAAGAAGGCTGTGCTGCGGGAGTTTAAAGTGCAGTAGTCACATCGTAATTTCCCTCGGAAGGAAGTGGAATATATACACCACGTTTCCAAACGATTAAAGGCTGTGATTGCAACATCCCAAATCTGGAGGAATAACAGTTTAGATCACACACGGCTCCAAACAAAGTCAAGCATCCAGCAGCATCCAGCTTAGCAATGTCTCGTGTGCTGGAGGTAAAAATGGCTGTTGTCTGGATAAACCATCTATTACATAATTACAGACCAGGTCTGAGCACCTAGCCTTCACATAAAGAGTCATTCAGGGCAGAACCCAAAAGCCTTTTGTTACTGGCATGAGGGGAGAATTACCCAAAAGAACACACAGACAGAAGTCGCAAATTAGGATTTACATTACATGGCTGAAATTTCTCGGTACAAAACCTTCAGTATACCTCTTACTAAAAAAAAAAAAAGGAAAAAAGCATTCACAAAACTCTCTCTTTTGAAAGAAGTGACAGGAATTTCAGAACGATGATGTGACAGTAACACACACAGATGCTAAAGCAGTGTAAAAGAAAAGGGGTAAGAGGAGTTAACATGATCTCCGAAGCCCTTCTCAACTTTTTCCAACAGTGAAACCTATTCAAAAGACAGCTTCGATGAGTGCTGTGCTTCTTTTTTTTTTTTTTTTTTGCCTTTTTTTCCCCAGCAGTCCTTGGAAGGGCTTTGAGGGAAGGAAGAGAAGGGGAAAAAAAAAAGTAAAAAAAAAAAAAAAAAACAGAGCTATTGAAAATCTCCTTACAGGGTCAGCTGTCACTGAAATGTTTTAGTATTCAGGGTACCCACCCATGCAGAACATCAAAAACTGGGCTCGGGTCCCTCCCCTATTCTCAAAGGCTTAGGCTAACGCTCTGCTTCTGACACCGTGCTGAATAGCAACGCGCGCTGCCTCTGCAGGGCTTGTAAACAGCAACACAAGCCGATCAAACAGAACGGGGGTGTCGCTTCTGCTTAACGTTTCCCTTTTCTCCCGGTGTACTCGAACACAACCAACCGGGTACATTAAAAGAGTCAACAGCCCACAGCTCATTGTGCCAGGCTCTTTGAGCACTCACCCACCAGGAGCAGACGCAGAGCCTGCGAAACCTACAGACCGTCCTCACCGCTTTAGCTGAGGATTTTATTTGCAATCTTGAAGCCACTTCTTGCAAGGAAATGTTTGTGTGGTTGTTGAGATTTGCAGGCTCAAAGTCAGCTTGTCCTGGCCCTTCCTAGCGCAGTTAGGAATTAAAACATCTTCAGCATTGGACAGTCACAGTCTCACCTCCCTGCGTAACGATGCTGCAAGCAAAGTTCAAGCTTACTGATGCAAGTGATATCTCCTAAATGAACTCCTGCAGCATCTTCCTTTTGCTTCCTCCTTTGTCCATGTTGCCTATAGGTATGTGAGTCTTACATTCCAATGCAACTGTGGAAATGATTGGAAAGAAAATACAAGACTGAACTGAAAGTCACGCAATTATATATTCGTGGTATTTCCAGATTTTTTTCTTCTGCTGTATTAAGCTAAACCAAATGAAGATTGCAGGCTGCTCAGCTTCTTGGCCAGGCTTTGCCTCTTAAACTAAATTCTCTATCTAAGCTAGATCGCCTCAAAGTTGGCTAGCATACTTATCTCTGACATATCCCCTACCCCTCACTTAATGGAAAATTTTAACATTCCCAAGAAAGCCACAAACTGCACTTTCACAATGCAATGACACTTCTCTTCTGCTCTCTTTGAGGGCAGTGGAAAAAAATTCTTACTAAGACAGGACCAGAATCAGTAATTTCAAAATGGATAGAAGCTGCTAGAACAAATAGACAAGGACCAGCACCAACTCTGATAAAAACAGTGGTTACTCAGTTTATCTGAAAAAAAAATGTTTGTTTTATTTTGGCATCTGACCACTAACCTAGAAACTCAGTCAAAACTCTGAAACCGTAAAACAGTGTTTTGCTGTTGTTGTCCATCACTGCATCTACATCTCTAGAACTTGAACAAGAGTCAGAAAATCAAGAGGGATGGAGAATTTTCTAGCAACAGAATTTTAAAAAGATCTCTACGAATCAACAGCATCATTCACAAAGCATACATACATGCACATACCTGCATACATATGTTTGGAGTATAGGTACAGCTCCCTATTTTCCACTCCCCCAGTTTTGACCAAAAGACCCAAAAATCAGAGCTCTGTGTCTGCTCCCCAAAAGATCACAACGCTTTCTAGCCCTCTAATTTTAAACAGTGCCTATTCATTCAAGTTCTTCATGTCTGCAACTAAACCTTTCCCACTCCACGGGAGCCAAAGATCAAGCGTTAATAGAGAAGGGACTTATTATATTGATGAGTATTACAAGTAAACAACTCGTTGCTGGTTTCTACCAGTTAGAGCATCTCCAAAGTGTAATCTGCAAGCATCAGGTTTAGACTAGAACTCTTTTCAGAGCAGCACCAGCAAACACTGGCACCTTTGCGCAGGACTCCATAGTAGGGCAATGCATTGATCGCATTTTAAGCGCACCACTTCAGTAAAAGCACATGCACTCATATTCACTTCATTTTACCCTTGCGCTGTTGTAAGAAAATGTTCCTGTTGATGTTTCATCAAAAGTTTAAGAAACACATAGTTCCACTGAGGAGGTTTAAAATCAGTTACTTGGATTCTTACCTGGTGTAAATCAATGCAACTGCAATCAGATCGGTAAATTATTCCACTTAATAGTAGGAAAGCTATGATCCAATCTATTCAAAATATAGTACAAAATATTTCAAAGATGTTCCCTGTAAGGTATCCACGGCAATGAATTGAAGCATTAGGTTTATAACCACTAAAATGCTTTCTATGCAATTACTCAAGTGTTGACTAAAATGTTCTAAAATGTTTATTAAAAAAAAAAAAAAAAAGAAAGTGTGGTAGTGTGAGGCCATACATTAATGGTGGATGCTCTGTAATAGTAACAAATTTCTAGTCGTTGATTTTTCTCTGATTCCTTCTGAACGGTATCTATTTCATGTCCCTTGAAACCGAAAGATGTCAGGTCTAAAACAAAAATGTCTTAATTTTATCTGTTTTCATAAGCAGATTTTAGAAGCCTGCATGTTCTTCTAATTTTCACCTGTTCACACAGCTTTGTTCAGTTGGAAATACCACCTCTGGCAAGGCTATTCCAATATAGTTACTAGAAATGTGATGCTGAAGCGGGGGCATGTGTCTGAAAAGATGCCACATCTAGGATTCCTGAGCATCAGCTCTTCTCGACTCCGACAGGGGAAGAAATCATTACCCCATCTTCACTACTCATAATTCACATTAGAAAACTAAAACAAACAAAAGAACAACCACAGAACTACTTGCTAACCAGCCAAGACCTTCAGATTAGATAAATTAGGATAGGTTTCACTAGCATACAACACGATCTGTTGCCTGCAGGTTCAGACAGGATGCCCTTCTGTTCCAGTGCATTAGCTACAGATGACGCAGTATTTTGCATGGGTCGTATTTCCATCACTGTGCTCTGCAATGGTATTTCTTGAGCATATGCAGAGCTTATCACAGACGCCTCCTCTCCCTCTCCTGCACCTGAAGTGGCTCAGGCTGAAGCCAAAAGAAGCTCTCCATCAGCTACACTGGGAGCTCGATCACAGCTATAGTGACACCTCCCTTGGACAGCTACAGGCCTGAAGAAGTAGACATGAAAGGTTAAAAAAAAAAAAAAAAAAGCCATTTTAAAATCTTCAGGTTCCTCTGTCTCTGCTAGACTTAAACATAGTTGTTACTATGTTGTTACATAGTTATTACAAATATAGCTACTGAAAAAATGCCATGTTGACCACTACTTAATAACTGATACAGTGGTACAGAACAAATTTCAGATGAGGTTTTTATTGCCTGAAAAGGAAAGCTTCCTTCCTATACCTACAAACGTATGGTGCAATGACAGGTAAATGTGCTTGACTTAAAGTCAGAAGGCTCTTCAAAAAGACCACTGAGGAAAAATGGGCCTGCACACTGGGCCCATTTTTCCCAATCCGTCTGCTGTCTCAGTTTTTCAGTTTCCATCCCGTATGTGCCTTCTGCAGAAATCACAACCCCTGCCCTGCTGCATTACTCAGTAGAAGAGCACCTATTCATCTCACAGGGAACAACAACTATGTACAGACCGCTTGCAAAGTTCAAAACAGGTTGAAATTCCTACTTGGCAGCACGCAGTGAGGTGACTGAATTCCACAGGCTCTTACTCACTAGGAAAAACGACAATGGAAATCAAGGCGTCTTTGGACAAGTCATCTTAAAAAGGAACACTTGGCTGGCTTGCACGAACCAAGGAAACACATGCATTTCAGACCATGCACTGCAGATATTATCTAGTGAGAAATGTAAAGAAAGCATTACACCGCAAACTTGGAGGCTAAAAACAGGCAATGGGTAACGTCTCAGATATAATCGCATCACAGATTTGAGTAGGAGGTGGTTTCCTTGTCATTAAAGTAGCCAAGAATTAGAAGTAGATGCTTAAAAGCAAACTCCTCCTCTTCTACTTTAGCAGTCTGCTTTAAGGAGCTTCCACTGCCTGCAGACATGAGCAGATCAGGGAACGTTGGAGGATCTCAGCACCTACAAAACCGAGGACATATTCACATGCATCCCAAGTGAAGACTCGAGTGTCTGATAAAGTGCTGGTGAGGATGCTGACGAAGACTTGTGAAGGTAGACACGACCCTAGGAAATGACGCAGTCAGATGCCGGCACGCCTTGCCTGGGACAGTTACATTCCTACAAATAACCCAGGGCACAACGAACTGCTATAAACAACACGTTTCCCAGCTCCGTAACACAGACATCTGAAAGCATGGCCTATACATATAGCAGAGACTGAAGTGTGTATATACATGCAAAATTTGGCAACATGGTACATTTCTAGTATTCACATCCCAGCAGGAGTGCATCTGTCGAAAAAGAAAGGGGCCAGCAGGGAAGAACGAGTAGTCCATATGAGATACAGTAAAAGCTCTTCAAAGCTTCAATGCTCACCACGGATATCCCACTCTGGTAAGCAGCCTCATGTGAAGTGGCAGGAAAACACTTGTTTACTTTGCAGGGCTGTCCTGGTGGCTCAGCATTCTCCCAACCAACACATTAACGCTGTGATGCCTAGCTCTCAGAGCAGTATCATCACCTGCTACAAAATAATAATTCTTGTTGTTTTTCCAACACTCTCTTGTGATGTGCAGGAATGCTCCAAGGAATAAGAAGTTTTGTCAAAACCACCGCAATCAGAGCACTGAGCTGTTTCTACAACCAACAAGCAACATAATTAAATAAGTTTCTTCTTTTTAAAAGCATAACAAGCCTTGTGCCCATCCTCCATATTTTAGCTTTTCCCTGATCCATTCTTTCTCCTCCAATTTCATTTCTTTTGTTGGTCTTCAGCCCATCCTTTATACTAAGCCACACATGAAAGAGTTTCCTTGTCAATCTACACCAGTCCCAACACTATTAGTATCAAAATTTGCAATAATAAATCAGCAACTCCCAGGACTACTCCATTTACAAAGACTGCACTCTCCTGTGTGCATCTCATTTACTCGTATTGATGATGCAGACACTCATGCTCTGAATGTGAAAAGCCCTCAGAGCAGCATCATGCTCCCCAGTTGACGTGCTGACCGAGGCTAGAGGTCACGCATTTTGCTCTCCAGCGCTGGCCAATAATCCAGTCCATCTGCTTTTATACCTTTATCTGTTTTTTCTAGAGAGCCTGTTTCCATGACTCTTGCTTCAAAGAGTAACGGTAACAAATTTGCTTCCATGCTTCTGAACCTTCTGCAAGCAAACTGAGAAAGTGTATCTAATTAGACAGCAGCAGCTAAATGGGTTCATATCGCATATCATTTAATGAATTGAAAAGGAAGAGGTGATCGGGAGAATGCAACAGCAGACAGCCTTATAAAAACCTTATAAAGATCTTCAGCTAAGATCTCCCACTGCATGCTTCGCTGGGAAAACAATCAGCGGTTTCACCAGGCAGAGCAGGTACCTTAAGGACCACAGCCCTGGGACTGTGAAGCATGCAGACACCCAGCTTGTCAGCCAGCAGCCTCCATGCATCTCACCTAAAAACCTGCTCGCGTCTCCCTCCCGACCAGTAATGGGCATTGGCTTCTTTTTTTTTTTTTTTCCTCCACGCTTGTGGGCAGGGCGATTCGTTTTCTGCTGAGGGAGCAAAAGTCTCTTCTGCAATTAATGCCAGGAGGCATCAGCTGAGCACCTCCACTGCATCGCCCCTGGCTGCACACCCTGGTGGCATCCCAAGCTGGGGGATGCAGGGCCGCTGAGCGCCAGCTGCAGCAGACAAAGGGCAGGGGACAGACCCAGCCCCTGCCACGTGTGGCCTCGAATGCCCTAGGGGACAAGTTTCCTGGGATAAGAAATTGCTGCATGATTTCCAGAGGGCACCAGGAAACCAAGTAACCCAAATTTTGAGCGTAATCGATATGCACCGTCACTTAGCTTGCTCTGGAATTAAATGCAAAATTAAACATATCCTCTGTTAAACAGGCCCCAGAAGCAAAGAGAATTCATATTTTATTGAACAACAGAATCACACAGAAGTCGTGGGCCAATTCTAGCTTTATGAAAACTTCAGTCCCTTTGCAAACAGACACACAGGAGATCTGTGTCAGCTTTATTTCTGCTGGCAGGTACCAACACAACAGTCACTGTGTAGCTAACCACACTAAATAAAGGAAAAGTGCTCCTAACGATCTGGAGCAGCCTCCACCACAACAAGGGGATTGTAACCCTTCTGCTCATACCGCGCCTCCTGCAATCTGAGAGCAGTTGTTTTACCTCTAGAAAAATACCGCTTTACAGCAGAGCCCTAATCTGAACTTTGTCACCCACCGTCAGCACGGGCACGCAGATTTTCTCTCTTCCTGGTCTGGTATTCTTAAGTGACGACTGTAGGCTTTCTGACAGCAGCCTCTTTAACCTGCAACACCTGGTTTACCCCATAAAACTCAGTGGAAGGATTTTTCCTAATGAATACACAGTAGAAGCCTGTTCATATCGCAAACCCCTGGAAATTATGATAAATGAGCTCTACAAGGCACACACTGCTACTCAATACCAAGCCAGCAGTATTGGCTGCAGTCTTTAAGAGACAGCATTCCACAACAAAAAGAAATGTATTTATTTTTTAACTCCAATTAACTTTTTTTTTTTTTTTTTTCCAGCTTTGAAAATCTTGATCTAGTACCCTGGAATAATCCATGCCACAATACAGAAAGAAGCTGCAGCCAGCATACTAGCAGACCACCTTTCTGCCTTATAGCAAGACACAGATGGCATTTTCACCCTTTCTCCTGCATCTCTGCCTCCTCCTAAGCAGCTAGCTGCCTGGAACCAGGACTGGGAGAGTGGAAATGCTAATACCTCCCAGTGAGTAATTTAAACAGGAAAGTAAATACAACAGACCTCCGCTGTTTTGGCTAAAGCTGTGAATACTACAGGGACAAGGACACAACAAGCCATTTCTTTTGGCCATATAAAAATCATTTTAAGTACAGCAGAGAAGAATCACATGCCTATCAGGAAAGGAGAGAGAAAGAGAGGCTCCTTTCCTACCTTGCAATCCCTCCTGCAAAACCAAACATCTGCCTATCTGTAGGGAAAAGGGTGAAAAAAACAAGTAAATGCATGGCGGGGGGGAGGCAGGGGGGGACGATGACGACTATGCTGCTCCTATGGACAACTCTGGACACAAGCCTGCTGATTAGCCACAGACCTCAAAAGCTAAGGTAGCCAGGACACATTTCTGGAGCACTGTACCTCAATTTTCATTAGCAATGAAGGCAGCAGCTTGAGCGAGGCTCCTTAAACTGAGAGACAGGAAAGGACTGCTCTCCGGCTCATGGCAGGGAGCAACCATCAGGCTTACAAGCATATTTCCAAGTTAAACAGTCAAAAGATGATTGCAAGGCAAAAGCAAATAAATAATTAAGCAAGCAAATAACTCAAACAAAGAAGGGGGGTGGGGGGGGGAATGCAATTCTCTTCCTCCACCCATACATACTGATCCTTCTTACTCAAAAAATCTCTCTGCTGAATGCCAGCCCTACTGTTACAGCCAGCAAACACAGTCCTACAGGCAGGAGGTGAGAAGCACTAATGTTAAGATCTCTAGCAAAGCATCTCTCTACCTGAAGCCTATGTTTCCCTCTCTGGCTGTAAGGCGAACAGAGGCTCGCACCTACCTGTAACCCAGGGAAGCTGGGCTGGATGCAGACCTCTGCCCTACCCCACATCCGCACACAAACAGCCCCTGATGCACCCCAAATTCAGCAACATCCCTGCTCGTGGCCCCTGCCCACTCACCGCCTCCTGCCATCCAGGAAAGCAGGCGCTTCTTGAGGCACCCCTCACCGATTAAACAGAAACATGCATCCACGAAGGGGTGAGCAACCAAGCAGCCGGGAAAACTCAGGAATTTCTCAGGATAACGGCAGCACCAGTCCAACGTGGTGCTGCCTTTCACAGCGAAACGGAAGGGAAAGCGCAGGAACAAAACCTATCGGGGCTCTTCTGTCTACCCGCCACCCTAGCTGTCCACAGCCATCCCTTCCAAACGCCGCTGGAGCCAAGAGGAGCCAAGAGGCATTTCGCAGCTAGCAGCACACCCCGGTCCCCGCTGTGCCCTCCAGCATGCAGACCCAGAGATGTTCCCTCGTTACCTGGAGGACGCAGCCCCCCGCACCTCTCCTGGAGGGAACTATCCTTATTATGAAACCATTCAATCCAAGAGCGTGCCCAGGGCAGCCGGCACCCTTCAGCCCAGCACAGCCAGGCGGGTTGGCGGGGCTGGGCTCGGGTGTGATTCACGGCCAGGCGAGGGCTGCTGAGCATCGATCCGTGGGGTGGTTAGTTACCTTTAGTCACCTCCGGCTCCTGAGATGCAAGTCCCCATCGGCTCCTCAACAACCTGCAGCAGGGAGCTGCTGCCACAATCCATCCATTAAAAAACAGGGGGGGGGGGGGGGCAGGAAGCAGACCTGGCCACAGTACCGAAGCCCCCCAGACAGGAGGAAGGGAACACGAGAGGCAAGGACTGTCGCCCAAGGAAGGAAAATTGAAAAGAAAAATAAAAAGGAAAAAAAAATAAAAAGGAAGAAGAAAAAGTCTCTCCTTTACAGCCTCGTTCTTCTGCAACGCTGGCTCCCTCCCGGAGGACGGAGGGTGTGTGGGGATGGGGGAGGCGATCGCTGTCTCCTCTCCCCCGTCGTCGCCGACCCCCTGGGACCGCAGCCCCGCTTTTACCTCCTCCAGGTGGGCAACTTCAGGGCAACGAGACGTCCCCGGAGCCGGCACCAGCGGCCAGGCGAGTCGGATGCGGCACAGTCATTGCCTGTGTTGCTGCTGCTGCTTGCTGCTGCTGCTGGGGAAGAACAGCCGCTGCCGAAGAGAGACCACCAAAAAAAAAAAAAAAAAAAAAAAAAAGGCAAGAAATCTTCCACCATCCCCCTTTTTCTCTTCCTCCTCCAGCACCAGCCGCTCTTCGCATCCGCTACCCTGCCCCCGGCCTCTCGCTCCGCCGGGGCTCGGGGACGACACAAAGGCGGCCGTGCAGAGGGGGGCGAGTGGCCCTCAGCCCCCCGGGCCCCGCCGGCACCCCGAATCCTTCCTCCTCCTCTTCCTCCTCCTCCCGCTGCGGACACCGCCAGCCCCGGAGCGGCTCTGCTCGGCGGGCGTGCCTAGCGGGCGCGGGGGGGGCCCATGGCCGCGGGCGGCCCCGTGCACACTCGCACACGCTCACACACACACACACGCGGCTGTGGTGGGGGGGGGAGGCCGGGAACCGCAGCACCCGCAGCAGCGGGGCCCGGGAGGCGGCGCGGCGCTGCTGCCCTGCCCGGCGGCGGCCGCACGGAGCCGGGCGGGCGGCGAGCCGAGGGGCGGGGGAGCGGCGAGGGCCCGGATTTGGGTTGCGCGGACGCGGGCTCCACCTAGCAGCCGGCCCGCACCGCGCCGAGCCCAGCCGAGGCGAGCCACGACGACCCCCGCCCAGCAGAGAGCCATCACCCGCTGGATTCCCCGCCTGCCCATTGGCTGCTCGGCCCGTTGATCCCCTCCCAGGCGGCCAATTGCAGCCAGGACGTCGGGATCGGGCTGCTCCAGGATGGATTCCCCACCTCCGGATTGGCTACGCTGCAGTCCCTCTGCGAGCAGCCGTACACTGCCAGCCGCCTGGGCACCAACCTTCTCCTTTCTGCCCTACCTAGGGAGAGCTCCCCAGCCCCACCCCAGGTCCCCAGCAGGTGGAAAATCATAGAATCATGGAACCACGGGGTTGGAAAGGACCTACAAGATCATCTATTCCAACCATCCTCCTATCGCCAATACTGCCCACTGAGCTACTAAATGGCATCTCGTAGCACCTTGTCCAGGTGCTCCTTGAACACCATGAGGGACGGTGATTCCACCACCTCCCTGGGCATGCCATTCCAGCACCTGACCACTCTTTGAGAGAAAAAGTTTTTCCTGATATCTAATCTAAATCTCCCCTGGGGCAACTTGAGGCCATTCCCTCTAGTCCTATCACTGGTTACCTGCAAGCAGAGGCCAACACCCAGCTCCCCACACCTTCCTTTCAGGTAGCTGAAGAGAGCAATAAGGTCACCCCTGAGCCTCCTCTTCTCCAGACCAAACACCCCCAGCTCCCTCAGCCACTCCTCACAGGACTTGTGCTCCAGGCCCTTCACCAGCTTTGTAGCCCTGCTCTGGACACACTCCAGGGCCTTGATGCCCTTCCTGTAGTGAGGGGCCCAAAGCTGAACACAGTGCTCGAGGTGCGGCCTCACCAGAGCAGGGTACAGGGGGACGATCACCTCCCTGCTCCTGCTGGCTGCACTATTCCTGACACAGGCCAGGATGCCGTTGGCCTTCTTGGCCACCTGGGCACACTGCTGGCTCATGTTCGGGTGAGCATCGACCAGCACTCCCAGGTCCCTTTCCTCTTCACAGTCTTCTAGCCACCGTATCCCAAGCCTATTGCGCTGCATGGGGTTGTTGTGGCCAAAGTGCAGGACCTGGCACTTGGCCTTGTTAAACCTCATCCCATTTGTCTCAGCCCAGCAGTCCAGCCTCTCCAGATCCCTCTGAAGGGCCACCCTACCCTCATGCAGATCGACACTACCACCTTGGTGTTGTCTTCAGACTTACTGAGGGTACACTCAATTCCCTCATCTAGGTCATCAATGAAGATATTAAACAAGATAGGCCCCAAATCCCCTGCTTCCCTCCCCAAATGCGAATCCCCCACTCTCCAGAGAGCCAGGGACGATCTGGAAAATGGACAAGAATTCTGTTTTGTTTTACAGTGTGAACAATTTTCTTCAGTGCCAAGAGCAGGCCTCTAGAAATAAAGGTGCTTGGCTGAAACATAATAAATGTTTTCCTCCCTGACCTCATTGTCCATTTGCCTTTAGTTTTGGAGAGAAAGACACAAACCAAATCAAATTCAGGCTCACAAAATGCAGGGTGGCCACGCGGGTGGCCGTGCTGAATTACCCAAACGTGCACCCACCACCACCATGGGCAGGTGCCCAAGTGCTGACACAAGCAACGACTCACCATGCTTTTTAGCAGTGACCACAACTGTCTGCTTAGAGAGTGTATTACTGGCTTTAAATGTAGAAAAATTGTAGACTAGAGAGCTGGAGAGGACCAAAAGCGGCCATCTAGTCCATGCAACATCCCCAGTGCAAGAACCAACACATTTATTATCCCAGCCACATGTTTCTTTAACAAAATCTTAAGGATCCCCTATGGCAGAGGCTATGCAACCTTCCAAGACTGTCCTTTTCAGTGGGATAGAGGAATTAATTCATCTCATTTGCTAGCTCAGACCACAAGTCAGAAGAATTCCAACACACGTTCCAATATGCATTGCTGGTTAGATAGGCATGGAAGTGTGTGTTTTATGTTAAGAAGTGATATTATGGAAGTATTAATGTGCTGTGGAAAATTAAGACCGATACACACAAACCCTCTGTTTTCTCACTAAAAAAATCAGGGCCCATCTCACTGACACTGCAAAAATGAAGAAAAAAATGTCAACCATGTTGAAATTCAGGTAGAAAGATATCTAAAGTTACAACAGATCTGTCTCAAGAGTTTCCACTTCCAGTAGACCTGTGTGAAGTCATATTAAAGAACACCTGGCCTCCCCCACAAGGCTGCAGAATAACCCCAAAAGTCCAAGCAAACAGTGCACAGCCTTCTGCAAATGTTTACTTTACGTAAAAGTAGGTTTTAAAACAATTAAAAGGCCCATTGTGTTTCAAGCTTTGCATTTGGCACAGCAAAATTGTTCTCTCTAGTAGGAAAGGCCCTCACTTCAGCCTTAGGGAATCTATTGCTCCATTCTTCCAGGGGCCACATGGAAAATAAATAAATAAATAGAAATAAAAATAAATAATAAAAAGAAAAAAACACTCATCCCCTCAAAATTTGTATTGCTACCTCTGTTGGGGTACTCAGAGATATGAGATTCTCCTAAATATGATTACCTCTCTGATGATATTCACCACATCTGCTCTGGGAATGGAACGAAGCTGTACAAGTTGAAATTAGTTTTGCTATGTATTTTTAAGCTCTGTTTTAATGGAGAGGTGAGAATGAAATCAGTGCTTAGCCAGCAAGTGAAAAAGACAAATAACCACTAGAATTATAGTCTCTTTTTTTTTTTTTCTTGTAGTATTACATATTATGAAGATGAAACAAAAACAACAACAAAACAAAGAATTTCAGGGCAAGTCAAGGAAGAGCTTGAGAAAGTCACCAGCCTCTCATGCTATAGTTGCACATTAAAAGTGTGATTTGGGCTTAATATTGCAATCAAGCCAGAAAAACTTATGAGACACAAAAATCTTGTTGGGTCATGCCATTGTAGTCTCCTGTAGAGGCAACTGCAAGATTATTCCTTAAAGGATATTTTCTTGGTACTTTGTCCAGTGAAAATTGAAAGGTGTCCAGGGATGAGGTTTATACCAATTCCCTTGAGTGATTACTCCCTCATCTCGTATATCTCACCGTTTGGAAGATTTTCCTGCTGTTCGCTCTACATTTTCCGTTTCTTAATTTCATCCCATTACTTGTGGTTATGGCCCCAATTAATCAAAGTACTTCAGTGCATGCTTAAATTTAGGTATGTGCTTAAGCTCCGTTGAAATCACGTCTGTCAGTGTTTTGCAGAACTGATGGATATGTCCATGTGTTTAAGTACTGTGCTGAACTGGGACCATGCATCATCTGAAATACTTAGCCGTCTCTTACATATTTTTAAACCATTACCCTTTCTTTGCTTAATTATTGATTAGATAAGGTATATATTAAAGCTACCTAATTTCCTCTTGTGTATCAGTCTTCCAAGCATCTGACATCTTTTCTTCTCTTAATCTGAAAACCCACAAGTCTGTGTTTGGTACAAACAGGTAATGAGGTAGTGCAATATAATGCCATATTCCAAACATGAAGAAGAGTTAGTTTTTGCCGTTGAAGGATATAACCTACCTGCACTGGCAACCCCAAACTGCATTGATTTGTTTTGCTGCTCTATCATTTTGTAAGACTCCCTATAGTCTACTCTGTTATCACCCTAGCATACTCGGGTTTTTCATCACACAGACAGATAGACCTTAGGCCTTCACATTCAGTTTGGTGCTTTGCACCAGAAAACCCGTGCCAGATCCAAATTGCATCCTTAGAGGTTTCCAGAACTCTTTCTCACATGGAAAAAAAATCACAATTTCAAGTTAATGCTTTCCAGATACATTATATGAGTGTTCTCACCCAATGTTTTGGGTTTCCAATCCATTTTCTTCTTCAGGGGTGTTTGTAAAGTACTCATGTGGTATTTTTGGCAAATATAATAATTGAATCTTTCTCCCTTCCCTACAAAAAATCATGAATAAAGACACAAAATATAGCATTTGTCATCACAGTGCCTCACCAGAAAGTCTTCACGTTAGAATGCCGACAAGTGAACAAAAGCCTGTTCCCTCAGTCTGCTCCCAGTCCTGGTGACAGTGTTCATACCCAAAGCAATTTGAATTAACTGCAAGAGCCAGATCTCATTTCACAAAGCAGGCTGAAGCGTGCTTTGCTCATATCCTGGTGCTGTCAGTGTGGCAGGTTCCCCTCAGCCACAAATTTTGCCATTCTTCTGAAGAAAGCAGTGAAACAGTGAAAAAGTGTCTGGGCTGCCCCGTCCCACCACTATAGGCTGCTTGTTAGTTTATTATTCCCCAGGTAGATGCAGAGCTTTAATAACTGTTTCATTATTTTACTGTGGATTAAAATTAATTTCAATGGATTGTAATTGCCTGTGACTGATTTTTTCTTTTCCCTTCCTTTCTTCTTCTTTCTTTCTTGACTTCTTTCTTTCTGAAGATACGTGTCCCATTTACTTTCTGGCTTTCTCTCAGATTTTCATGAACTTCCATAAACAACTATCACTGAGCCATTACATTCTGTAATGGATTACCTTACTCTCAGAGATGCATGTCATCTGCACAAGTTCATGGGTACGCACTTATTCTTTTCAGGCTTTTTTATTTTTTAGGCCAGTTCTCCTGTATTAGATATGTTTCCCAATGCTTTCTTTACCTCATGATCAAGTATTATGTGGGTTGCTTTTCACTTATTTTTCCAATGTGAAGTTTGTTATAACAAAAATACAACTGTAATATATGTATATATATCACGATATATATATATCATGATACAGAAGGTTCAGGGAAGACCTCATTGCAATCTTTGAGTACTTGAAAGGGTCTTATAAAAAAGATGGAGAGGGACTTTTTACTTGGGTGGATAATGATAGGACAAGCGGAAATGGTCTTAAACTAAAAGAGGATAGAATTAGACTATATATTAGGAGGAAATTTTTCACAGTAAGAGTAGTGAGGCACAGAAACAGGTTGCCAAGAGAAGTTGTAAGTAGTTGTGGATGCCCCATCCCTGGAGGTGTTCAAGGTCAGGCTGGATATGACCTTGGCCAACCTGATCTAGTGGGTAGCATCCCTGCCTATAGCAGGGGGGTTGGAATTATATGATCTTTAATGTCTCTTCCAACCCAAGCCTCAGAAAGTACAGCCAAAGAACGCCACATATTACAGAATAAATTCAATAAATAATTATTTTTGATTATTTGTAAAACAT
This sequence comes from Oxyura jamaicensis, assembly GCF_011077185.1. Taxonomy (NCBI): domain Eukaryota; kingdom Metazoa; phylum Chordata; class Aves; order Anseriformes; family Anatidae; genus Oxyura; species Oxyura jamaicensis. Next base: position 40,140,440 of record NC_048896.1, on the reverse strand, counting down.
AATATCAAATAATACCTTTTTATTTAATCATAATTTTATTTAATAATAATAAATTATTTAATACTGGCACACCAGCCAGTTAAAGCAGGTTTGTAACAGCTTGGCACCATCAGAACAGCACAAAGGACAGAAAGTGCCATGGAGCATCCAGTCCCTCCCTAATATGCAGCTGACGTATTTCCTCTCAGTCCATATCAGTAATCCCAAAGTCTTGCACTGTGGAAGATGGGTTCCTAGTGTCTCAGTGGAAGAAGTACTCCTTCTGTACTCCTCTTTCTGTAAGCAGTGGTGCTGTTTCTGTGCTTCTTGAAGGGGAGGCAGTAGGGACATAGGAAGAATTTCTAGCACAGATGCTCAGGGTGGGGTGCTGCCCCCAAAAGCATGACGTCTGGTTGAAGCAGATTACCATTCTTTATGTACATACCGAGATCCACCTTGCTCACAAAGCCATTGCAACTGGGAAGGCCATGCAAACACACTGCAGAAAACTGGTGGTGACTGGTAGCTTGGACATGGATCACAAAATAGCCCTGCATAAGAATTATCTGAGCTGCTGACCCAAATCTGTCCATAGTTGAGGTAATAATGCAATTAGACACAAAAATCATTAATAATTTAGCTTAATTGAAACTCAACAATACCATGTTCCTGTAAGACTTTAGATGTTTGGAAAGCATGACCTATGTTGTTTCAGTATATAAATAATGTGGTTGGATATAAAAATTGTCACTAGAACCAGTACTTTGAAAACTTGTTTAGTCTTGTTTTTCATTAATTTGATCTCTGAAATTAAGTTTGACTCCTGAATTGGCAGATCTGGCTCAGCATTTTTGAAGTGCTATACTCATTTTGGAAAAGGAAGGTAAAAGCCTCTCTTTGTGGGTGGAAAAGTTAGTCTGGAAGATGTAAATAACTGTTGTAAAAGAGGGGCTTTGATCTAGAAGCCATGCTAAAGCACATGGGTGTGCTGAGTACACTTCATCCAGGCTAAATGGAAAGAGCAATTAAATGCCCCTCCACGTAGTTATTGTTGAAACAACAGGAAGCAGAAATAGCAGAGGGAAAATAAGCCATGCAGCCAGAGAGGTTTCCCTGGGACTGGCAGCAGATTTGGAGGCAAGGGGGTTGATTGGTTGCAGCTGCTGGTAAAAGTTGGAAAACTTCAGGGAAACCAGGAGAAATTCAACAAACAGCAAAAGCAGCAGCTGGGATTAAGAAGAGTCAGAATGACTCCCAGGACCTGTAAAGGAGGCAGGCAGTAATTTCCAGGCTGCTTGTCAATTCGTTCTATTTTCATAGAAAATAGGATGTTGTATATGAACAGTACACCACCACTTATCTACTTGGCACTCATATTCTGTAGGAAAATAATGTGTTAGTCTTAATCTATAGGATATTTGAAGCTATATGCTATGTGCTGCACCTTAGCGTGACTCCATCAGCCAGGACCACGGAACCTCTCCATGCTACAAGAAGCCAAAATCTCCCATGAAGAAGAGGAGGAAATCCACTCCTGGCATCCATCACAGCATTAGCATGCAGGATGAATTATGCTGATGTCCAGAAGAATAAGGTTCCAGTTCACATTGCTTGCTGGGCTTGAGAGAAATTCAAGCTACTGGCAGGAATATTGTATTGCCCCTCAGGGACTGCTGGGCATGGTGCTTTCGCAGTACTTTTAGCCATGGATCCTATAATGCTTGTATCATCTGTAACCACTTATCTCACCTAACTCCTAGTGAGCAGTATCAAGAGAAGATACGAAGGGAAAATGCTGCTCTTCTTGCAGCACAGTGAGAGGATTTAAAGCCATTTGTGTAACAAAAGTAGGAAACGATCATAGCTAAGAAGTCAGTGTTTTAAAGGCTCACTCTGAGGCCTAAACCGCAGTGATGTGAATTTAGTATGCATGGTATTAAGAGCGAAACTCTAAACTGAATAGGAAATTAACTTTCTCACTTGGGGTTATGCTGCAGGGGTAAAGCGATCCTAATTTTTAAGAAGACTAAATCAGGTTACAAAGAGAAAGAAATCAATATTGCAAGGGAAATTTTGGAAGATTTCAAATAATGAAACCAGGTAGACTAGTTCGTACCAAACAGTAGAGAAGCCCCCCCTCAGTTAAACATACATGAAGTGAAGTCTTAGGCAGATACCAATGCATACAATTTGATGAAGACAAACAAAACAAACAAAAGAATAGATAAGACTGAGTCAAAACAAAGCTAAAGTGATTATACATAAAATCATGGTTTTAAGAAATCAGTTGCTGTGTAAAGACATGTGACTGATCTTTTTGGTCTCCTTCATGATCGTTTTGCCTTCTGGGTTCCATTTCAAAATTCAGTGGAATGATATTTTAATAATAAGTTCACTTTTCTTTTAACTTGTATCAGCTGTCATCGAAATACGATTTTTCCCCCTTCTGTACAGCTGATTGGCATATCTTTGTTTTGCACATTTATTTTATAGATCTTATATTTATTTTGATAGGGTCACAAGAAAGTGATCCACAACAAACAGGAGATCTAATCTTCAGATAGTGTAATGTGAGGTGATGAAAGAGAAAGCAAACCAAACACTGAGGAACAGAACAAGTCAGAAGAGATCAACAACACATAGAAAGGCCCAGTGGACCCTCACTGGAGGACTGTGTGAGATGCTGAGTGCCAGAATATTTGCCATTGCAAAGATACTGACACTAACAGTATAAATAGGGCAACTTCAGTGCTGGATATTTATAAGTATGTTTATAGAAGAAGCCAATTTGTTTTGTGCTCATTAGAGCTGAGAAAGACTTGCTGAAACACATTCTGAAAGAGAAGGAAGAGCCAGCAAGATGTATCTAACACCTTGTATGAAGGCTAATAGGCTGGACTATAAAGTTTTATCTACCAGCACATTGAAAAAAAGGGGGGGGAAAGGAGGGTGTGCGTGCTTTCAGGGACCTTTCAGTATCTAAATGGAAATCTGAGCTCAATTGATAACAGGAGCAGACTTCAAAAGAAATTTCAGGCACATCATCTCACCACAAGCCAACAGGACTTGTGCTCCTAAATCCTTACACTTTAATCCATACTACTCCATGGCTGTTAAATAAAATAACAAATACGTAGAAAGACTGTAGGTAGCCTGATATGTATAGAATGTGTCATGGTAGCATCTCCTTGAGTTTGAACTCATCATTCAGTAACTTCACCTGAGCAGCAGTGTTTATTATTCATAACACTGAAAGCCGTCCCATCCCACTTCATTTTCTGAGCTGTATTATCAATAATTCAAGTGCGCCTTTTAAGATTTCCAAATTAATCCAGACACCCTAATGTATAGGACGTACCACAAATAGATTAGTATACACAAGAGTTTCTCAGTGAAACAAGCTGAGAGCAGAATAGTGGTGACTTGAGGGATATGAGTATCGATATAACAAAGAAGTAGGCAGTACTTGGAATAATGTCCAAACTACTTTCCAGATGTGGTACTTTTGGAGACTTTGGTACTTGTGGTACTTTTGGGGCCTGGTACTGGTAAACTGAAACTGCAAACTGACCAGCAAATGGCTGGCTCCTATATCACCACACTCTTTCACTGGTCTCAGTCAACCCCCCAGATACCAGTAAACAATGACAGACGTTTCAAGTCTCATTTTCCAAATAAACTGCTATGTCAGTTTTGACTTTCATCCGTATTTTGTGCTCTTCAGTACTACACATGAGGAATTGCAGTCTATGAAGACACCCAGATGGAGGAACAAACAGATGAGCAAACTCCCGTTTCAACACTTAAACACTGAGCTATAAATGGCTTGGAGACAACATCAGTTCTGTACTCCAAACAAAGCCTCAGCAGTTGCCAGCAGGTTCTTACCTCTCAAGAGCACTCTGTTGATTCTGAAACCTGAGGACAGCCACAAAGATGAGCTTTCTTCCCCAGAAAACATGCCATTGGGCCCAGACCTTAGCTCACTTCAGCTGATGTACATTCACCAATGTGCACAGAGCATACATCTGTTTTTCTTATCCATGACACCTTTTTCCTCTGGTACATCTTACTCAGCCACAACTTGCTGATCTGTGCAGCAAGAGAACTGCACAGCTTGTTTCTCCAGTGTTTCTCACCTAGTGCCACATGCCTGTTCACAATTATTTCATGGAGATGGATGGAAACAAAATATCCGCTTTGTAGTGATCCATCTATGATAACCTAGATTTAAGTTTATGTTGGGCATGCGTTACTTGCCCGTTGCTTTTCAAAGCTCTGCAATGGACAAATGTTTTTAAATAGAGCCCATAGAACTTTTTGTATTGTGTCTACTTGCGCGTTGAAGATAAGCACTGGAATGCAAAGAAAATAGAAATCAGGTTTACCCATTAAATTTGTGATCCTAAGGCAGCATAACACTGTTGACCGCTGCAATATTCTATTGCATGTCAAAAAACACGACAGCACTACATTGGACTTTTGTTGTCGTTGCTTTGTTTGTTTTCTTTTACTTCCACTGCTTTCCTTGTTCTCTTGCACACTAGCTGTTTGCCCTTCTGCTCTGCTATACTGAAGCAGAGATTAAGCTCTTGGATTAAGTTTTTCTTCTATTACTCCTGAGTTTACCAATGGACTAGTTGGTATTGTTTGCTTGTTTTAAATTGTGGAAGTGGCTGTCCTCTAACTTGCAAGATTCAAAGCTCTGGTGTTGCCTACTCCTTCATAACCTCCCAGTGACTGACATACATGTGTATATGTTGTATGTTGGCTCAGTGACCAAACACCTGCAGACGTCTGGCTTTCCCTCTTCTGACCTTGAACATCCCCCTCTTACAAGTCTCTGGGGCTCATTTATACTTTTAAAGCAAAACATATTTACTTTTTCGCTTGATTGAAAGGGAAAAGTCTTCCCAAAAGAGATAAAGACACTGTTTAATTCAGGGAAGGGAAGAGGTAGTAAGGTACTACACTCACAGTGAGGACCTTTAATTGTTGCTTCAGAATAGTCCTGCATATCCCAGCCCCTGGGTTAAACAGGGGCTGAAGGTGAGATGTCCTCAGGCCACATAATTTATCCTGCACACAGAAGCTGGAGGGAGTGAAGTGGGCAAGACAGAAAAGTGCATTTTAGCTGTTCAGGCTTACCTCTATTATCGCTCATGCATGACCTTCCTGTACAAAGAATACTAGGCAAGAAGAGGCCACCCGCGTCATCAGGTTGGATCCATTCCTGTTGCAGACAGCCACATCTCAATATTCATCTTGAAGCAACCGGTTTTTCTATTCTATAGTATATAAATACTAAACATTAGTACATGTTCCTGTAGATGTATTATGTATTCATAATAACTAAAGACCACTGTTCCTGTTTTTATTGGCTTGTGTTTCTAATATATGCAGTACTGTACTAGTTTTCCTGTGCAATTTTCAAGTAATTGCATTTATGCTTTCTATGTCCTTGTTGATCATACATATTTGTCATTTCCCACATTCTCAGTCTGACAGTCGCATGAAGCAGAAAAGCAGTATCCACGATGTTGTAGTATCCCTCCCTTCTTCTGAAGGCCCCTATGCTGGATCTGCTCATGCATACCTTATGCCCATTAACAGGAAAAAATAAAATCTCAAATGGATTTTTATACGTTAACTTTTCTCACTTGGACCAAGATAGCAACACATCTCCAATTACTTTCCTATTGTTTTAAAACTCCTTGTATTCTGCATCTCTTGAAGAATACATGGTGCACAATCTGACAGCCTTTTAGGCTGCACCGTTTTAATAATCTCTAGCCATACTGGTATGATTATTAGCAGAACAGCTAATAGTTTCTGAAACCTGACTGCAATTCCCATGCTGTTCTTCCTTCCCTCTATTTTTATTTTATCATCACTCGTACAAGAAGCCCCTTCCTTTGCAGCCATAATTAATCTCTGTGTCTTTTTCCAGTCCCTTTTTTGACAGTGATTATCATGTCTTTTTTTGCCCTTCCAGTTGCTGAAACTGTCACTCCAGAATACTTCCCAAGAGCAATGTTCAGGGTTGCAAAAGCAAGAACAGAAGAAAGTCCCAAAATTTGATCATCATTTTAAAGATAAGGTCCAATCAGGGAGAGAAGGCCGCTCAGTTTCAGAAGTTTTAAAAGCAGCAGATGGTTCATGTTCTGGATGAAAACAGCTTACGCACAAACCGCATGTTCCTCTCTAGATGTGTTCGTAAGGGTACAGCTGGAGTGCAAGAGTGGCATGAGCACACATGGTACTTTCTCCTAAATACTTTCCCACCCATTTTCTTCTCAGGGAGTTTCTCATTTAAAGTGTGGCTTCTTCAAGCTTAGCAATGCTCTCTGCATTTCTCCCATATAAGCTCATTTTCTCCCTTGAAGACACAAAGATGGGAGGCACCAATAGAGCAGCCCACGGTAAAACCTCAGTGAAGCTGCACCTCCATGGGTGTCCTCTGTGCCTGCCTCATCCTAACATCATAGCCTACAGACTGCCAGGTTTTCTCTCAGTCAGATCTTCCCTGGAGCAAGAAGTCATAGCTTGTTTGCTCATTTGTCATGGAGAATCTGTCCCACATGCTTTGTCACTTGTGTCACTCTCCTCCGAAAGTCTTTCCAGTCCCTGCTCTTTTGTTACCTAGCCTCTCCACCTTAGAATATAATTTGTAATTTTTCAGTCAACCCTTGTTTGCACTTTATGTTCTTTATAAGTATGTTGAACAGGACAACTCTCAGCATGCAGCTTTTAGGAGCTCTGTCAGCAAGTTCCATCCACACTGAGACCAGTCATTAACTCATACCACCTACTTTACCTACTTTCTATCCTTAATCAGTGACATAGCCAGGTGCTGCCCCTTCATAGCGCATTTTTTTTCCTTCCAGTTGAATTGATCTGTCATTCCCACACGTCCCTAACCTGCTTTTAAGGAATCGCAGCAGGTGTCTCCCTGTCCTCGCTTCCCCCACTATGACAAACTTCAGGGCACGGAACAACAAAAATACCAAAACCAACTATGTGAGAAGAATTCTCTATTCAAAATAAACATGAGACCATTGCATTGCCATATAACCAGTTATTCTGCTACCAAGATATATTTCCCTATTCTCTACAAACAATTAAACACACAAAGCTTGCAGTACTGGAAAGTAGTCGCTTACTGATAATGCGCGACAATTTGGAGATGAGGCTGATTTCACTGGCAGGGTTTAAGTGAAAAATAAAATACATATATACACCAAATGAAGTTGTCTGAACAAAGCACGAATGGCTTGTAATGAGAACAACAGGCAAAACAGTACTTCTAGGCCTCAGCAGCAATGTTTTTTTTCAGTATGGAAACAGAAAGACAGTCAGGGCAAGTAACGTTCTGGAAGTCATATGCTAGTTTACCACCTTCAGGTGAACCATTTCAAGCTCAAAGACCTATAAAAACATCTTTGGTATTATTCACCCCCACCCTTTGAAAAGAGTAATATCACAGATTTTGGAAAGTACTCACAACATAAGCTCCATTTAGGGACTAGGATTAGAGGGCTGCCTTGGCAGCAAGAAGACTTGCTCTAGGTTGTGTCTGAAGCACTGCTGTCTCTCTGCTACATAAATGACCCACTTCACCACACAGCACCAAAGGCTTCCTTTTGGTCTTTGCCACATTCCCTATTGCTGTCATGCTCCTTATCCAGAGGATACCTGTCACACCACAGACACCAACTCACTCTTTCATTCCTTACTGATGGCTCCATCAACTGTTATAGAGCTGCTCTGATTATTCCCAGCTGAGAACCTGGTAATTGGTGCCTGGCCAGGAAATTAATTAGAGACATACCTGTGGTTCTCCTCATAAGTATGCATGGAAGGTTTTTCTTCGTTTGATTTAGCAAGCAATGCCATTTTAGTTGGCATCCACACCCCTCGTTTCTTTTGGTTTATTTATTCCCCTTTCTTTGACAGTAGCATGGACAATTCTTACCAGCTGTCCACAGATTTCATTATGTTTCTATTTACTCCTGCTTTCAGAACAGTAATGAGAATGTCGACTAAGTCAGGGCCTGCCACTAAACTCTGGGTTACGCTACCCGATCGCGTGTCTCCGTATTACGTGCTGTTATTTACCATTGCTCCTTCTGTGGACTTTTTGACAGCCCTCAAATGCTTGAGAGCAGAACTGGGAAACAATTCATTAACGACTTTGCTTCTTATTTTCACTCATGAAGTACATACAAACAGTCTGGTTGTTACTGATTTGTTTGTTACTTGAAAATTTTCAAGAAACATGTAATGCAAACATGTTTAATATGCTGGTTGATGGCAAATTACATTAATACATCCCAGACTAATGCTTTATGCGATGTGATCAGTTACTTAAATGGTACAGTACTGCTTTACCTCCCCTGTGTGCTAAGTGAATATTTTAAGAACCCCAATTAAGAAACCATAAAATGACAAAAGCAAGCACCGGGCTTTACCAGAAGTATCTTGCAGCAAAATTTACAGAGAACAAATGAGTTTGTCAGTGCTTTACAGGTGTTTTTCTTCTAGTGAGTGGTCACAAACACTTGGATTTTGTATTACGCATGAATCTACTTCAGAGTCTGTAAATCAGTTTATATTTCTAAAATATAGTTCCATAAAAAAATATCTTATGAAGGTATAAAATCAATGGCACCACATTTACCAAACACCTTTTACTCACTGATTCTGTATTTTATTTTTTGTTAACAAAATACATATAAATACATAAAATATATTATAGCTATATATTATACCATATATTAAAATATAAAGCAATAAAATCAAATAAATAAAACATTTATTTTATATTTTATATTTTATATTTTATATTTATTTCATATTTTATATTTTATATTTAATTACATATGCATGGAGGTTTATTTTTTATGGGATCTAGCAGAGATTATACATTTTTCTTCCTCTGTGTGCTCAGAGATAACTCTGCTGATATCAGTTCTTTCATTTTTTTTTAGAAGATTTATTTCCCTATGAAGCATTTTCACCTCTTACTTTTGTTTTTCTTTCAAAAATCAATACCATATTTACCTTTCACTAATATATTGATGGGTCTCTGGTTGTTTATGAGTTTCCAGTAGTAATTGTTGTGCTTTAGTAGAATATCAGGCTGAATTTATTTCTTGAAATACTTCGCATTGAGAAATTGATTTTTTATTATATTTTGGGGGGACATAAAATATCTGTTCTGTCATAAATAGCTTTGCCCTTGTCAGATAGCTAGGCTGATCAGATGAAATGTATATTTCAACGATTTTTATTAAGGAATTAAAACACTAGTTAATTTTTTTTTCCTTCTTATATTTTTGGGGTGGGGAGGAGGGATAGAAATCAGTTTAATACCTCAAGATCATCTAGGTCCAGTGATTTTTTTCTAATATTAATACATGCATTTCTACATACACATATATGTTCAATATATATATTTATAAATATATATGTTTATATTTGTATATATGTGCACATATATGTATGAATACATGCATACATGTGTATATACGTAGGTTTAGCTCACCAGGCTGGATCTTTTCCCCAGCACTCAGCAGAAACCACAGAGAAGAAAGGCTGGGGGCAGGCGTGGGCTCCTCATGCTGTCTCAGCCATCAAAAACAGCTGATCTGGTGGGAACCACAGCAGAGGTGTCCTGGAGGAGAGCAGCAAGGGAGGGAATTAGTGAAGCAGGAGGGGAACTGCAGGAAAACACCTCTAAGAGCCCAGACACACAGCCGTTCCTGTATGCAACAGCTGGGATACTTTCATACCTCATTGTGGAGTGCGGCTTTACTGGCACATGGGTGCTTATGTTGGACTGGTTTATTCTCATAGCAGAAGTGGGTAAGCGGTGTGGATACATATACAGCATCACAGGGTTTGAATTTAGCTGTATTTGTCACGTTTTTAATGATAGAACCCACAATTTCTAGTGAGAATGCCAATTTCAAATACAACACAAACACAAAAATTAAAAACAAACCTGGCTCCTTAAATGAACCGAAAAATGCAGAGCCACCATGGTGTAAAGTGACACAATACACAAGCTGAGATCAAATCTCAGCTTGAACTGTATTACACTCAAGCCAATCTGCACCTATCTTGCATTTTCATCTTGATTTAGTACTTTTATTTCATTGCCTGGGTGTTGCATGCTGCTAAGCAGTGGGTGTGCCGTGCCCTGGACAGAGCTGCCCCTCACATACAGGTGTAATGACTCCTGTACATCTGCTGGTAACCAAAACCCAGCCTTCTGCTGAAAGGAGGATGTCTTATTTCAAGTGCCTCAGAAGTAGCAATACAGGTGCAAAACTTGCTGTTCCGTGACAGATGCTTCACCACCAGATCGTTGAAAGAGGATGAACATAGTGGAGGGGAAAAAACCAAACCCTCAAACCCAGACTCGAAGCGCAGCATTACGCCACTTCAGCGTATGTTCTATTTTCAGAAAATGCTAAAGGAGCTGAAACACAATGGGCAATGATTTCTTATGTTGCTCACAACGGAAAGTATTTGTACAGTAATGCAAATATGTGGCGGTGGCCTGCAGGGCTGTTGTTGAAGAGAAATGTTTACAGGGATGTTGGATGTGATTCACTGAGGCTCTGCAGCAGACCATGCTGGGATGCAACATATCTGGACTGCAGGCAAAGCGTGAATAACCATTTCCCCACCCTGCAGAAAGTGTGGTGGGGGGACACCTAGCCGAGTAGGTGAGGGACCACCCTTGTCCCTTCCCATGCAGCTTGGACATGAAGATGCCAAGTGTTATCTGTTTGATCATACACTTGAAGAAAGTGGAAGACAACTGTACTTTAAAATCACAGCAAATAGAAACAGAAAAGCCGAGAGAGCTCACAACGTTTTATCGCCAAGGAAAAATATCCAAGACTTTCTTGTTTTCTATTCATTAAACATGGAGCGTCATTGCTTGCCTAACAGGAGAGAGATTTTGATACATGCAGCAAGGTGGCTCCATAAAGAATGGTGGATGGGCTGACCAGACCCTGAATCAGACTGCAGGTGAGCTTTAAATAACACTCTTTCAAATTTTTAAGGAATTCCTTACGCTAGGGGAAACCAGCTAAAGAGGAAGGAAAAAAAAAGAATAAAGAAGGAAAGAAAAAAAAAAAAAAAGGAAAAGGAAAAGAAACAGAAGAAGCCTGCTGCTGTAGGGAGTCCTGCTCCATAGGGAAACACCAGTCACCCACCACGGAAGCAGTAGGATCCCATTGTAAGGGACTACGTGCCTAAGTTGTGTGCGCTTGTTTTCATCATGCTGCAAAACCATAAAGTTCTTAAAGCAGTTTAAGCACTAATCTCATTACCACTCCCCCACATAGAGAAGTGGAAAAAAAAAAAAAAAAAAAAAAAAAAAAAGAAGGCTGGATGATATTGATGATATTGTTTCTTTGGTAGTAACTCTTGCCCCATCTCCCACTCTCATCAATGGAAGTGATTTTCTCCAGCCTTTACAAGTGAAATGAAAGTAGCTTTCCCTGGCATCAGGCAGAGATCTAGGACAGGGATGCTTCCTTGCTTTTGCTTTAAGGCTCTTGCAGGGCTTATAAATATTTGGCAACTGCTCTTAGAAAAATGTGAATTTAGAAGCCACCCTATTTGGGACCGGATCCTTGGCTTGTGCAAATTGTCACAGCTGAGTTGAAATTATTGGTACAATAGGACATTTTGCTTCAGTTCCCTGCTAGAAGCCATTAAATCCCAAACAGCCTCTGTGAATGGTTGTGATAAAACCCTCCCACTCTCAGCTCAGCTGGATAAACAGCAAAATCTTAGGTTGGCCTGTTAACACAGGGGACCAAGGAGAGAAACCAAAACCTGACAGGGATGCAAAACTCACAGTACACATCAGGGCAGGTTTTAAAAAGAACACAGCATTTGTAACTGGGTCCAGATTTTCAAAGTGCTCTCTAGGCTATAGCATCCACTGTCACACCTGTCAGATGCAGGCAGCTAACTAAGCACTGGCATAAAAAACTAAGTTTCTATGCCAATGGCTTTTAGATTTAACCATCTTAGATGCTCATGTGAAGACAGTGCTGGAAAATGAAAGTGCTGCAGATAAGACTTGGGTGTCCTTCTGTGGTTTGAGCCTGGATGCAACTGAAAAAAAAAAAAGAAGAAGAAAAAAAAGCATATTGAACAGGGATCAATATCCCATCTCTTCCAGTTTGAGAACTAAAAGGCAAACTGAAACCAGGCAGTGCTGGGATCAAAACACCTGCTCCTTCATGGCTTGTGTCATTAGATTGGGGAACTCATGGCCGCAAACTGTCATAGCTGCTGAAACCTTATGTAGATATCAAAAAACAACAGGGCACATTCAAAGAAAATAAATGCTTTGAGAGTAAGTAGATGCCAAGTCACCCACCCCAGGTCTAGGAATTCACCCTGCAGAGCCTGGGAGACCACTCTAAGGAAGCACCACATCATGTTTGCCCTATGCATCCTTCATAGAGGAGTGTACTAGAAGAATGTCCAGATCCAGCAAGGCATTTATTCTTATACTCTGCTCCTTCTATACCACCGCCATTCTACAATGTGGTTCCTATATTCTTATGTATTGGTAAATATTTTGCATGGTGGCTTGACCGAAACAATGGACTTTCTGAGAAATGGGCTGCAAAGGATGTCTTCAACACCTTCTTCTAGTAGTCTAGCTTTTACCTAAGTTTTTCCACTTTATATTCAATTGTCTCTGTTCACTGAATTTACCTAGATTCACAAGTTGCTTTGGGTTGATGGAAGATACATTGCTCTGTGAATAAATTATTTATGGGCCAAAACAGACAAACAAACAAACAAAAAAAACAATTAAAACAAACAAACAAACAAAACCACCAAACTTTCACTTCAGGCTGTTCTAATTTAAGGACTTTCTAAAAATAAGCAGAAAGAAAAATATTTCAGGAGTTAACCTAACAGCAAAAGATTAATTCATCCAAATAAAGACACCTAGAGGCATGAGCCATTATAAATGTATCCATAAGCATACCTATATTAACACACTTGACACAATATATTTCTGTGGGAGACTAATGTAAAGAAGCAGGTTTCCCTTGTGAAAAATCTGTGATAACACCTGCCTGTTTTACCATTTTGTGATCTATCACTTTTTACAACATATTATTCCTTATCTATAAGGTTTATTCAGGTTGGGTTGTATATCTAGCCTTTATATGTGTGCCATTCCCATGGCAGTCAAAAAATGGGAGCATTGCCTCATTATGCCCTAAGTCAGGAATTCGGGTTTCAACTTGTTTTGCTGTTGGAAAGATTGTCCTTTTTCAAATCTTTTTTTTTTTTTTTTTTTTTCCCTTTTTGGAGAGGCATGCTTGTTGCCACAGGCTTGCAGCAGAAGTGATTCATTCTGGGTGAGAAAAATCATCTCTGTTATGATGACAGGGGAAAGAGCAGGCATGGGTTAGCATAGAAATTATATCTACCAGGAATTACATCTTTATTATATTTTTTAATCTATATGTGAATTATATGACACATATTCTTCTTATAAGGATTCCTGGCTTGTTTTATGCAATGCCATTTTTGCTTATTAGCATTACATTACCTTTTTCCTTGTGCAAATAACTCTTTATTTCTTTATTCTCAGGTAATCCTGCAAACTTTCTACCTCCTCTGTATTATCCAATACTGGCACAGCACACAGAAGTTTCTCAGACAGGGAAATTAAATCTGAATGCCACCCAATTCCTGGCTTTCACAGGAGAAATTTGATGGTTAGCACTATGAGAGTAGGGTGGTTTTCCAAAATTTCAATATCTGCCTTCCAAGGATCAGAGGTAGACCAAGTTATTTGACATAGCCTGCCAACGTTAATGACTTCTGGTTCCTGTAGACAAAATATACACTCCATATAATCATTGTCAGCCGGTGTACAAGGCTATTTCTTTGTGTCATGACGAACTAACCTGTGAAATGAAGCAGGAGAGCTGCAAAACAGGTAGAGCAGCAAAAAACTATGGCAAATACAGGTCTGTGTGGTATTCAATTTGTTCTCTTCAAAATGAAGTGAATGCTTGCCTTTTATGGGGAATCAAATCAACAAGTGGTGCCCTGTAAAAATGATAAAATGAAAAATTAATGAGAGATGATTGCTATACCCTCAGATTTCTAATGATAAGCAGGGGACCTGTGTCACAATAGCTTTTGGCCTAATTCTTTTCCTTTCTGAAGTCAGAGGTAGTCTGAGCTTCCTTGGCTGAGAACTGAGAAAAACCAAGACAAGCAGAATTTTACAGAACCAACTCCATAGCTCAAGAGATGCATTTTACCAAGCTAGGCACTACTCTTTAGGTAGCCTAGGTAAGGTAGTTGTATCCAGCAGAAAAAAAAAAATATCTACAAGAGATATGGGACCAGACTGATTTGTGCTTTGTAATCTGAAGTCAGTTTTCTTCCTTGCTCTTTGGGTCATTCCTTGCTCTAAGCAGTGAAGGATTTTGGAAGTCCATTCATTGAGATCCAGAGGCCTGTTTGTCCCATGCTTTGTGTCAGCACTTTCAGAGGATATGATAATCCTTGAACGCTGCTGTTTACCATCTACTACATGAGAATATTTTCTTTGAGTTGGTTTCCCAGTTTTCAGAATATCTCTCCACTCAACTTGGCCAGCAAACTTCCTACATTTTCTTTAGAATAAAAAAGTTTGTTTGTTCCCATTTTTGCCTTTAAATGACAGAATGACACCACCAATTAGCAGTGAAAATAGTATTATATCCATGAATTTTTCAACAAAATAACAAACATTTGTCCAGGCAGGAAAAAGCTATGGAAAAAAAGTGTTGGGGATTAAGTTTTCTTCATTTTACATTATAATGCCATTTCCAGTCACTTGAGAACTGCATGATTGCCTTTCATAGCTCCTGGGAATCTCGACTCAGAGAGAGAAATGTACTCTGAAATAATGGCACTAGTTCTAGATTTTATCCTTAAAAGTCCATTGGACCCTGATGAATGAGTTCCTTTGCACAACCCTAATCATCATGTAAGCCTGGCCTTTGACAATATCTGCATGCAAATACTTCATGCACTATTCTTAGCAAAGCCTTCTGGTGAAAAGACTGCAGGTAGCTGTCATTTTCAGTAGTTCACTTGGCCCATGGGTTCACTGCCATTTTGGTTGCTTTTAATTTTAACTTATTTTATTTTGGTTTGGTTTCATTTGTATTTGTATTTGTAACTGTATTTGTATTTGCAATTGTATTTGGTTTTGTGTTTATCTATTTATTTATTTTTCTCTGAACTTTTTTTTTTTTTGTCTTTCTTACACCAAGGTCTTCTTACTCAAATAATTACTATAGTCCCCCAAATGCTGGGGGAACAAGTTCCTGAAACTGTGGAAAGGAAAGGAAACACAACAATGAACATTTAAAGAAAGCCTTATACCTCATACTTTAAAAATCCTAATTTACACTAATACAGGAAATTCCATAGGCAGGTCCGAGCTGGTCCTTTTAGGTGACCAGCTCTCCTGCTAGACGTTGGGCTACGTAGCCAAGGCACAAAGGAAACTGGCTTCTGGAACAAAATGGCTCTGCCTTTTTACCCTTGCCATTGTTGGAACTGCCAGGGATAAACTGTCTTGAAAATGAGAACACTTTTAGATGCTTAAATGGGGAAATCAGGTTTTTGGAATACCTAACTGCAGTTGTTGCATCATGTTAGCACAAGAGGGGAACTAAAATATATGGTTTAATTGCTATTTAAATAACCTCTGAAATCACAGAAACACAAGGTACAGTTTTTGCAGTTTAATGATGAGAACCATCCCTTTCCCACTTTTATTTCCTATTTTTTAGACAGAAGGCTTACATTTTATAAGAGGTTGTTATCCTGTTATGTATGTACATCTCCTACCTCCCCATGTGGTGCTGGTACCTCTGCACTGCTAAACCCACCAGGCTACTGAGAACAATTTTCTGGAACTCAGATTCTACTTTAATTATTTTTACAAACAAATGTACTTAAGAAGCATATGTATTTATTATGAATTGTTATGCTTTCCGGTATCCATGCATAATGAATTTATTACAGTCTGGCAATTTAGCATACCCTTGTTTTCAATTTTAATTGTATTGTTTTTGATGTCCATACTTAACCCTCAAGGTGAAAGATTTGATATTCCTTCGGGAGTTGTATTTTTCTTCTTCCATTGTAGACCTTTATGTGTCTCTCTTTGTTGTGAAAAATTTAGATGTTTTAGGAGGTTATGAATCATAGAATCATATAAGCATTAAGGTTGGAAAAGACCTCCAAGATCATCTGGTCCAACCAACCACTTACTACCCTTGTCACCCACTAAACCATGTTCCTAAGCACCACATCCAACCTTTCCTTAAACATCCCCAGGGATGGTGATGCCACCACTTCCCTGGGCAACCCTTTCCAATGCCTGACTGCTCTTCCTGAGAAGAAATGCCTCCTCATTTCCAACCTGAACTTCCCCTGGCACAACTTGAGGCCATTCCCTCTAGTCCTATCACTAGTTACCTGCGAGCAGAGGCTGACCCCCAGCTCCCCACACATTACTTTCAGGTAGTTGCAGACAGCGATAAGGTCTCCCCTGAGCCTCCTCTTCTCCAGACTAAACACCCCCAGCTCCCTCAGCCGCTCCTTATAGGACTTGTGCTCCAGGCCCCTCACCAGCTTTGTAGCCCTTCTCTGGACATGCTCCAGGACCTCGATGTCCTTCTGGTAGTGAGGGGCCCAAAGCTGAACACAGTGCTCGAGGTGCGGCCTCACCAGAGCAGAGCACAGGGGGACGATCACCTCCCTGCTCCTGCTGGCTGCACTATTCCTGACACAGGCCAGGATGCCGTTGGCCTTCTTGGCCACCTGGGCACACTGCTGGCTCATGTTCAGGTGAGCATCGACCAACACCCCCAGATGCTTTTCCTCTGCACAGCTTTCCAGCCACTCTGCCCCAAGCCTGTAGTGCTGCATGGGGTTGTTGTGGCCAAAGTGCAGGACCTGGCACTTGGCCTTGTTGAACCTCATCCCATCCTGTCCAGGTCCCTCTGCAGGGCCTTTCTACCCTCCGGCAGAACAACACTTCCCCCCAGCTTGGTGTCATCTCTAAACTTACTGAGAGTGCTCTCAATTCCCTCATCCAAATCATCAATAAAGATATTAAAGAGGATGGGCCCCAGCACTGACCCCCGGGGAACACCACTGGTGACTGGTCGCCAGCTGGATTTCACTCCAGTTCATCCTTCTTGTTTATTAGAAGAGGTACGCACTCCTGTGACTTTCTTTTCTGGCCAATGTACCTATAGAATTCTTTCTTGTTCTTTTTTGTTTCCCTTGCCAAGCTTAGTTCCATCTGTGCCTTGGCTTTCCTGATCCTATCCCTGCACATCCAGACAACATCCCTGTACTTCTTCCCAGGCCATATGTCCCTGCCTCATGCCAACGCCTGTGCATTTCCTTCTTGCACCTCAGTCTGACCAGCAGGTCATTGCACAGCCATCCCAGTTTTCTGCTCTCCCTGCTCATTTTCTTATACAGGCAGATGGACAGTTCTTGTGCTCTAAGAAAAACATCCTTAAAGAGTTGCCAGCTCTGTTTAGCTCCTTTGTCCCTAAGGACTGTGTTCCAGGACATCTACTATGTCTTTAAACAGCTGGAAGATCACTCTTCAGAAATTCAGGGTCCTGACTTTTCTCTTCACCAAGTCCATAATCCTCAAGGTCACAAACTCAACCAGGGTATAGTCACAGAAGCCCAGACTGCCTCCAGTCTTGACCTCTTTAATGAACTCTTCTGCATAGGTGACCTGGACTAGGAAGTTATCCTCAACGCACCCTGGGAGTCTCCTGGACTGCTTACAGCCTGCTGTGTGGCTTTTCCAGCAGACAACCAGGTGGTTGAAGTCCCCCATCAGGATGAGAGCGTGCGAGCTTAATGCTCCTGTAGTTGAAGCAAGAATCATCAACAGGCTCCCCTTGATCAGTAGGCCTCGAACACAAGTTCATAATAAGATAATATAAGTGCATGTCAAAAAAAATAGAACTATAGTCAATGCATTTTTGAACTCCGAGAGGAATTTTCATGTGAAAAAGATCTTTTATTTTTATTTTTTAATTTTAGCAAAATGCAAAGCCAGTTTTAAAAAGTCAGTTTTGGAATGCACATTCTACTAGTTGTTGTTGTTGTTTGTTTGTTTTGTTTTTAATACAAAAGACTTGTTGTTACAGACTAAAGACCAGAGCAGTATGAGATAAAGTCAGAAATGCTTGGATCAAAATTTTAGGGGGAAGTGGTAATACTGTTAATAAATTGAACCAAATTTATTTTTTAAAGAATTACAGGCTAGGAGACTAGGCTTCCTTGGTTTTGTCTGCAGCTATGAGAGAGAAAGACCTATTTCCAAACAGCAATCTGGAGCACACTCTTAGGAGTCTACTTAAATGCGATTTCTACATCCCTCCTTGGAGATGACCCTCTTCCCACCCCAAGAGCCCAGTTTCTATAGCGATTGCATGAGCACTCCCCTGAGGCTATGTGGGAGAGTAAACACCGTGGTGTCACAAGCCCTGAATACCATGGTGTGAGCCTCCCCACTAATGAACCTTCTCTTTGAATGCAGTAAGACCCTCAGCAACAAAACATTGTACTCCACAGCAGCTCTGATGAAAGCAGCGGGCCTGCTAATCGAGTAAGGCACAACTCAGCAGCAGGAAGGCAGTTAGATTCTGTCACTCAAGGTCTAGGGTAGCTTCAACTGTACCGTTTTGTCAGAGCTGAACCGTTTTGAATGCTTCTGACATCTTCTTTCAGATATGTCTACATAATTCCATTAATCTCTTTATTTTCTAAACATTTAAAGAGTCTGGGACAAATATTCTGTTATCTCTTTGGTGATTCTGTCATGCATCCTTCTGTAGTAATGTTTCCGTGTGAATTTTAATTTTTTCTGTTATTTAATTCTTATTAGACTCCAGATATAAGGAGCATCACGTATGATGAAAATGGTCGTAAAACTGTCACAAGATCCAAAAGATCTTGTTGATATTCTTTTTTTTTTTTTTTTTTTATCATGAAATCTGAAAAATTTCAGGCAGAAAACTTATCAGATGTTGTTCTTATTTTCAGCAAGATGTTTTGGTAGAGCCAAAACTTTTAAGAGTTTAGGAGGTGGCAGGCCTGTTCAGCTTAGCTGTGTCATTAAATGCAAATGGCTACATTAGTGCAGCTTTAAGGTTCAGAATTCAAACACACGTAATTCATGAAAACTGAAAGCTGAGGTTCCTGCGCTGATGTTAAATCAATCCAACTGCTCAGACCGTGCACATTAAAGAGTATGTTTAATCACACAAACCAAGCAGTTGAAATAACATCTACACAGTATTGCCAACTTAACTTCAGTGCAGAGCATTAACAGCTGGATGAACTGTCCCTTTCTCTTTGATGAGAGAGCCTGAACCAAAAGGAGATGGTGACAGACACGCAGGTGTGTGGGGCTAGGGGTCACATCTGACTTCTGGTTTCCACCTGACCTGAAAACACTAGGAAATGTTCCTGATACGTTTCTCCACATCTCTGCTGAAAGGTTATGTCCTCCTTTCTGTTTAGACATGAAGCAGTTCAGACAAACAAACAAACAAGTTTGTTGTAACAAAATGCCTGAGAGACACATTTCTAGACAGGAGTTTTATTTCCTTGGTCTACAGTCGGTAACCTAAGACCGTTTAAGCATTTCAATACATGACCTCTTGTAGGGCTGGAGGGCACTAGCCATGCTGCTTGAATTTAACAGAGTGAGTTCTGCTGATAATTTAAGTCATATCAGAAAGCAGGTGAAGAGTTAAGGCTCTGACATCACCCAGGGGTAATGGTATTTTGAGTACCCCAATTGTAACTTGACTTTTCATGTCTATTTAATCCTACTGCTTTTTCTGTCCTCTGATCCTAGAACTTCCTCAAAAAGTTTAAGCCTGGTGAATTCTGAATACAAACAACAAGAAATGCAATGTTTTATTTCCTTACCAGGAGTTGGCCCTTTTGGTGGGAGAACTAACATAGTGAACTTTCACTGCTGACCAGAGGACTCTGTTTTGTGCTTTAATGTGGTACAAAAGTCTACTAGCCTTTTGTTTCAACTGGTGTCGAAACTGTTGTTTAGCTTGAAACTTTATTAGTGTGTTCTACTTATCTTCTCCTTTATACCTGTATATTCCTACTGTGGTAAGTCAGGCAATATTTGTCTTGTAAAACCACTATTTCTAGTGAGAATGCATAAGCCTAAGAAACTTGGCCTGGCTTTGCAAGCATCCCATGAAATAAGATGTGGAAATGGGTGACACACAATGAAAACCCGACTTTTATTGTAATATTTTCCCAAGGTAAACTTTGCCTTCATGCCTTTCCCTGTGCTGGGCATCCTGGAGGGATAACACAGGTTCTTACAACCCCCAGTCCTGTAAAGACTTAAGTGCCACATCAATAGAAGTACTCACAAGACATTTAGTATTTGCAGGACCTGAGATGTATAGCATGAGCTGAAAAAAATAATAAAAACAAAGTCTTAGTGTAATAGTACCCAACAGATGGTGGCACCAGCCTGTTGAGCTTCTTGCACAATTTCATAAGTAGACATTTTTGTCCTTTTGAAACTGAGTGAAATGTTTTTTGGATTGCATATTCCCTACTGTTTTTGATAAAGCCAGCATACCATTCTGGGGGCTGATTTGTGACTTTGGGGGCTTTTTTAAAGCTGCATCATTCCAACAATGATTCTTGTTTGACAAATTCCTATTTCGTTTCAGCATCACTGGAATGGAGCCTTCCCTGGAAATTAATTGACATATGAAAAAAAAAAAAAAAAAGTAAGAATTGATAGAAACATTCCAGGTGCTACCAAATCAAAATCTCAAATGATATTTGACCTCAAATAAAGTAGCTCTAAAGTTTGTATTGGAAAAAAAAATCTTATTTTTAGGTTCACCCCCCAAAATGAGAACAAATATCAAAATAACATAAATTCCTATAGAATGGAGATCAATGGACTCTATGGATTCCAAATGACTGACAACAGATTAAAATGGAGAATCAGCTGTAAATAAGGCTACTAGCTGATAATTTAAAGTTAAATTTAACATATTTATCCAGCGATTTTCTGCTTATATTTAGAAAATTTTATCTGGTTACCCAAATGAATTTAAATATACTACTCTTCTGCTATCAGAGTTATGACCAATGTTAATATTTCCAGTGTCAAATGAGGCTCAGTGTAGGCTGCAGTTTTCTCCTCTTAAATATTCTCTTAAAATTTAAAGAAAATTTGTTTTGCTCTAAGCCTATTAAGAGTTTTCTTTTCACTACTTATCAGAAAACAGATTTATTTTCATAACCTCTTTGCATAAATATAATTTTTCATTTCCATGAATGTTTTCTAAAAACAAAATCAGCAGTTTAAACCGATTAATGGGGACGATATGACCCTTAACTTGGCTGCCCAGTTATGGCAACTGCTCCAGGAAACTCTTCCAGTCCTGGGTGTCCAAGAGGGATTGAGAAGAGCTGTCACAACTTTGACAGTGCTGGAGATTGGTGAAGGCAATACCCTGAAATACAGCCACAGTTCCACCCTGAAGTATGGGACTGTTCACTAATACCAAATCACTAATATGACCAAATCACAAGAAGGGTGAAAAAGCAATAATTATGCCCTATGCAATTTGCATTAAATTGTATTGGATGTCTTGTCACTGTCCTTGCCACTCTCTGCTTCAAAAGATACAGAAAGGTGTGCTGGGAGGTTAAAACGATTTATTTTATGAAGGTGTATTTCTGTCTAGACCTTCCTACTCCCAGCTCAAGCTCCAAAGCTATTCAAGAGCCAGAAAAATAGGAAAATCAAAACTCTTAAAAGAAACTACACATTTGCTGAGAGAATGATCAGCCTAAACAACCTGTTGCCATGTGATACCCCAGCAAGAGGGTTAGATGTTTATATAGGCTATTGGACAAAAAAAAAAAAAAAAAAAAAGCAGGACACTGAGGTCTTCAAACCTTGCCAGTGGAACCCCTTAAGCTCCTCTAGAAGATATCTATAGACAACTTAAGCAAGGATGCTTTTCTATTTGACATTGAAGTTCAACAGCAGAGTTCTATAAATAGACTATATGCACAAAAGAAAAGCATAACTAAAAACTAAAGATAGAAAGATGTTCTTTCAGAGTTGCAGATTTATCATTAGCTCAGTTACAGGGATGCTTATTTCGGTAACTTGCAGTGGCAGAGAGGCGACAAATGCAAAACTAGCTGATGTTCAATGTCCCCACAGCACTCATGATAGTAACCCTCTATAATATTCCACTTCATGCCATGCTTATTGGAGTTTAAAAGATAGGTGCTGTTAAAGATGAAACAACACTTTTTTTTTTTTTTTTTTCCCTAGCAAAATTTGTAAAAATAACACCTCTGCATTAAAACAAAACCCAGCAATTATTATACAAGCTTAAGAGGCCACATTCTCCTTTCAGCTCTAGCACTATTAATGTGACATAGAAGAGTTAATTCAGTTAACTTCATCTCTTCTCAGAGAAGAACAAAACTTAACCCAGACACCCTTACCACCTCTATGGGATAATATGGATAGTCTTGCCCAAGTAGCTTACCCTGATAATTACATGAACATCCAACTGTTCCCTGTTGAAACAATATCCAACTTGTATCACAGATCCCCTCCATTTCTTCATGTATCTGATTTTTCAAATGGTTAACAGCATACCTAATGGGGAGAGTAGGAGGGCCCGTGCACATAGTCAGGCATTGCTCAGACAGGAGATGTCTTGGAGGTGTCCTGCCTGTGTAAGAACCAGATGGTTTGATGGGGTCTGGTGTTGGAGGTGGTTGTTTGGTGGGTGAAAGATTTGGGTTTAAGTCGTTAATATTCCACAAACTGTCCTTGGCCATCCTTCAGGAATATTGGACACATCGCTCTTCTCTGCTTGATGCTGATACAGTGAGAATCAACGTATTAAAAGTCAAGCAAGCCAAGACTAAGGTAAAAGGGGACCTAAACATAAAAGGCTGGAAGTGCTGAAGGTGAGAAAGTTTCCTTGCGCTTTCTCTAACACAAGAGTTAAAGCAAGGTTTTAGCCAACGTCTGTGCTTAACAGATAGAGCTTAACAGGCAGAATAGTTTGCCTTGGATACAAAAGGCATAGGATGATGGCATAAGAAAAAAAAACAGTGGTTTTTTTTTCTCTAAATTCCAAAACTTCAAAAAGTCTTTACATATGTATATCAGAATGTTAGAAAAGAAATGCAAGGGAACGGAAAATACTGTAAAATTAATGCATCATATGATCATAACAAATAGTAAATAAGGTATGGGGTAAGTAAATACATAATAGCCAGATGAGAACTCACTTTTGCTAGTAAGACGTTGGGAAAAGATTTACAAAATATCCCCCATATGGGATTCCTGAGTGTGCACGCTGCATCCTTTGTACCTTCATACATTTAGTGCAGAAAAACAAGTGTGAGTTTTTGTTTATTTCTCGGTAGTAATTAAAATCTGAGATGTGTGGAAGAATGGGGGTCAATGTACCGGAATATATTTTCCCTGCCATTATTTACAGCAATTAGCTTCATTTCTCTCCACCATACTCTGCAGAGCTGTTGTACAGCTATCATGGATCTCTTTCATAAGAAAGGCTGCCACTCTCAATTTAAATAATCACAGACTTTGCAAGTGGAAGGCATCTCATTCAGAAAAAAAATATTCTTAAAACAGAGTCCTTAAAGATCATCTAGTTCCAACCCCTCTGCCATAGACAGGGACATCACCCACTCGGTCAGGTTGCCCAGGGCCTCATCTAACCTGGCCTTGAGCACCTCCAGGGATGGGCATCCACAAACTCTCTGGGCAGCCTGTTCCAGTGCCTCACCACCCTCTGAGTGAAGAATTTCCTCCTAACCTCTAATCTAAATCTTAAACCCTCTTTTAGTTTTAAACCATTCCTCATTGTCCTGTCATTATCTGATTGAACATCTTTTTTATAAGCTCCCTTTAAGTACCGAAAAGCTGCAGTGAGGTCACCCTGGAGACTTCTCTCCTTTAGGCCAAATGCCCCCAGCTCTCTCAGGCTCTCTTCATAGGACAAGTGCTCCAGCCCCTGGATCATCTTTGTGGCCCTCCTCTGGACTCACTCTAACAGCCCCACATCCTTCTTGTGCTGGGGGCCCCAGACTTGGATGCAGCATAACAGGTGGGGCCTCACAAGGGCAAACAGAGTAGAGGACAATCACCTCCTTCCACCTGCTGGCCACCCCTCTGGTGATGCAGCCCAGGACGCAGTTGGCCTTCTGGGCTGCAAGCGCACACACTTGGCTCATGTTGAGCCTTTTGTCCACCAGAACCCCCAAGTCCTTCTCTGCAGGGCTGCTCTCAGTGAGTTCTTCTCCCAGTCTGTGCTCATGTCTGGGATTGCCCCAGCCCAGGTGTGCCCTGCACTTGGACTTGTGGAACCTCATTCGGTTCATGTGGGCCCAATTCTCCAGCTTTTCCATTATGATTATTTTTGGCTTTTTATTCAGACAATGCTGAGTACAACCTTGATATTACAACCATCAGATATGGAAAGTGAGGAAAAAACAGCTAATGCTGTAACCACACCATACGGATCAATTACCAGCCCTTGGAAGGGATGCAGTACCTGCAAGGAAAATCAGATGCCAGTCTGAGCAGCTGCCCCTGCGTAGGTGGACTGGAAGGAGGCTAAACAGCAAATGTCCTGACTCTAATCCACAACTGCCTCTGATCTCAGTGCTCCCCCTTCTGCTGAAATCTTGATCTAATTAAACTGTCATCACACCGTTAAAGTAATGCTTCCCAGCCTTTTTACAGAGCTTAGATGAAGTGAAAATGGGGAAAATGAAGGAGTCATTATGTCCATGACACAAGGCATCACACACCTGCATTTTGGTATCTATTCCCCTCCGTAAAAGTGAAACAGATTTAGAACTAGATGAGGAAGGAAAAAAAAAAAAAAAAAAAAAAGAGCATTTTTCATGATTTGCTTGCCTGACCCTTTTTCACAGGATGTCACTGTTAGGTTTGACATCATGGCTTTGAACCTGTCTGTGCTTAACAATGAAGAGCCGTACCAGCTCAGGGAGAGAGGAGCCCCCGGATTTTGCCTCGGTAGCGCTACTGGGATGTTTCCCTTGTGGGCATCAGGACTGAGGGGTTTCCCCTCTTGGAGGTGGGTGTGCAGAGGAGCACTGTTTTTGCTCCACTCCCAACCACTCCTCTGCCTCACCTGAGTGCTTTTCCCAGCTGCACTACAAAGGGTATGCATGCATGCATGGGTGTGAGACAGACTGCTCCACCTCATCCCAAAGGGATGATCCCCATAAGGAAAATAACTTTTAAGTCTTTTCCCCATTTCACTGCTTTCGCCACGTTACCTGTCATTTCTTTCTTTATTTATGGCTGGATACAAAGAATTTGTGTGCAGACATCTGAGTGCCAGATAAAGCAAAACTACGTGATGTGCTGTTTTCCTCCCCCAGCGCCTTCTTCCACACTATATTCTTGTTTCAGACTTTGAAGTTTCACACTGTTTCCAGTGCTTATAGTGCGTGGGCTCCAGAAACCAGTTCTCATCACTGAGTAACTCCCTGTCTTTCATTTCCATTTGTGTCCTTCAACTTTGGCATTTGTGTCTGTACTCTGCGTTATTACAGTAGGAAACACTCAGCATTCACATGAAGAAAATAGGGCTTGCAATTGTATTTTCACAAAGCTGTTTTCCTGATCCTGAGTTTTTTCTAATTATACCAAGAGCAAGTATCTAACATCACACTCACAGGAGCCATGCTTATTTCAGCTAGAGGCCCAGCTTCTCCTGAAGTGAGTGGAGAGCCCAGGGATGCTTAATTAGCTCTTTAGTTGGTGTTTTGCATGTAGCAAATCTCCCTGTTCCGAAACTCTCTCTTGCTTTCATCAGCTGCATCTCTGACACCAGGCACAGCTTGAAACCCTGGGCAGCAAACCACCTGCAGCATGAAAAAGTGGCCAGCTACTGTGAGTGTTAAAAACAGGGCTCCACTGTGCACTTAACTGCATGTGCCCTGCAAAATCGCTTGTGCTTATGCAGTGGAGACAGACATATTTCTGAAGGTGGGGATGGGCAGGACAAGCTCTGCCACAGGCCTGGGATGTGCTGGAGGCACTGACCACTGCTGGCTTCATTTCCAGACTTGTGCTCGTGGCAGGAGGTGAGGCTGCTCTTGGGAATAGCCCCGTCCTGATTCTCAGGAGAGACAGAGGTCTCCATCTGGTCAGCCAGTGCATAAGCAGTTACACACCCAAATAAATCATCGCATGACTTCGGTGGCTGGGCTGAGCTTTTGGCTGGGGCTCTGACTGCTGTAGTGATTTTTTTTTTTTTTTAACATGACTATTTTTTATAACTGTATATTTTCTAGGCAGTTGTTATGTGGAGTTTTTAAACATGTAAAATACCAAAGCTGAAGAATTCACGGGCACTCACACATGTGTTGCACCCAAATTGCACCTGCAGCGAGCCAGACTTGAAATGGCTACAAACAAAATCAGCAGGAGGAAAGCAAAACAGAAAAGCAAACCCACTCCTATTCATGGGAACAAAGGTATTTTCCATCAGACGCTTTCAAAAAACCTGAAGTGACCCATTATGGATCAAACAAAACACATCTTTAAGGAACTGTAAATGCACACATATCTTCACTTTCAGTACCTGTGTAGCGGTGGCAGTTAAGACATCACAGCCTACCCATTGCTAACTGCCACTCCTGTAAATATTCAGAGTTGCTCGATGTGTTTATGTGAAGCCTTCCCATTCATACTGCTGAGGTGTCTTTTCACTTAAAAGAGAGCCACTGAAGGCAGAATGACTGCCAGAACAATAATACACGCTTATTTCTATTCAGATTAACACGGTGAGTCAAAAAAAATTGTTGCATTAAAAAAGCAAGGAAGAAGAAAAAGCTAATAACACAAAGAGAAAGATAGAAGATTTCCAACAAAACCTTTCTTTGCCAGAAGATAAGGCTTAGCTAAAATCAGAATACACTTTGGCGATGTGTCAGTTCTGCTAACGATTTTTTCAGAGGTTGGTGAACTCTTTGGTAATTCTTGGAGTTGAAATAGCATGGATTTTTTCCATACTCTGTTCCTATTGGTTTCAAAAGTGGGTTCAGCATGTGTAACTCATTTACAAGCATGCCTCTGATATGAAATGCTCCTTAATTATTACTGTTGAACACAAATAGATACATAGTCTAGCTTCCCTATATGTTCTTCTATTAACTGTTCTGGTCAAGTGTTTTGCAACTTGTGTACGTATTAATACTGAAATAAAACAAATTAGTAACAAAAGCCTACTGTTACTTTGTTGATTAATTAGATTGTTTGCTAAAGTGTCTGGAGGATGAAGGAGCTCCTGTTCAAATCACTTTGGAATTAGAGCAGAGTCTGTCCCCTGAGGGCTAATCCAAAGATACTTGAACCTAATGTGAAGCTTTCAAACTTTTGTTTCATAGTTGTTGTGGGTAGGATTTTTAACTGTATCTTTTAATTTTTCTGTCTTTCAGAGAAAAGGGAATAGATTGATGGACCTTTTTGTAATTATTCTCTTCTTGCTGCTTCAAATAAGTGAAATCCTGAAATTTTGAGGTGGATTTCATTTTGGTGAAAATTATTTCAGTAAATTAATGCTGTGCAAATTATGTAAAGGAGCAAAAAAATTGTCTTATTCAGTATCTTTGCATAAAATATATAACAGTTTTTTTCAGCTCACTATGGCATATACGTTTTTGGGAGGATTATGGTCTTCATCTAAGCAATTGTCTCAATCCCCCTCCCCGATCCGCACCACCCCACCCCCCCAAAAAAGGAAGAAGAAAAAGAAAATTGTGTTGAAGTCAGAGAATTACGTAAATACAATAGCACTAATGATTTTGGCATTACTGTAACAGGAGGGGATTTATTCATGTGGCCAGGCTGCTTTACAGGAAAACCTGATGCTATCTTTAGTTTTCCTATTTAGCAAATGCATGAAGTAATATTCTGAATATGCATCTAATGGCTTTTATTAACCTTTTGTAAACTAATTAGATAACAATACCTAGATGGTCTTACACATAGTAATATCTAAGAAGATCAAAGGCAGGTGTGCACTACTTGTAAACAGTAAAAGATATCTTCTGACACTGATTTTTTTTTTTTTTTTTGGCCACTTAAGTTTATGTTTTCTATTTTAGCATGGTGCCAATTCCCTCTTCAGTGAGCCAGCCCAGCCTCCAAGCAGAACAGGCTTTCAAATACCAGCCCCACCGGGGTCTTGGTACAGCAAACCCCTTGGACAATGCATAGAACTAAACACAACAGGGTGAAAATTGTCCAGAATGAAGATCAAAATTAAGCTTTTACTCTAGCTGCTTAGAAAGCCATACACACTGTTTGCTGTGTATGGAAAACAGCATACCATCCATGTAAACAAAACCCAGTTTTGTCAAGGGGTAACTATTTTAAATAAGCAGGTATAAAGAATAGTTTTTAAGCACTGGACCCCCAGCAGGTGATGCTATGTCTGTCTGGAAGCATCAGCAGCACCTGTGCGGTACCTGGTCCGCTGAAGGCAGTTTTATCCCTGTGCTCTGTGGCTGTGGGGCTTAGCGGCACACCAACCCCTCCTGACCCACACGTGGGACTGTGGCTAAACACATACCTGCTATATGGACTGAGGAAGTCTTTCTGAGCTCTTCTGCCGGTGCACAGCGTCCGCAGGCAGACTGTGCTCCCTCTGCTGGGCAACGTGTTCCCGCACCTGAAAATAATCGAGCTTGGCCTCACTGCAAAGTTACTAAAGCATGCATTAAAACCACCCCGTGGTAACTGCCATTTTTTAAAATTTTATTTACTTATTTATTTATTTTAAAGGGAAGCTTCTGAAACACTTCTAGTGATGAGAGAGAAACCTGCCTGCTACCAGCAGACACACGGGCATCAGGAATTGCTCTTGAGTTTTCATCTCACAGAACTTGAAGTTTTCCTGCTACGCTCATTAGTGAGAGCTTACAAATTGTGGTCCACTCTGGATGCACAGGGTATGTATTAATGTTTAGGCAGCAAAACTGCCTGAAAAACTGGGAAGGAGGCTTGAATGGGGTAGCAGACTAGGGCAACCCTCTCCCCCACTACATGCCTTCCCTCTGCTGTGGCCAGTAGCAAGACTCAAAAAGTTGCTTCTGACAACCATTTGCAAACTGCCTGGTAACACCTGGGACAAGAATGAGATATTAAAAGTGAACACGAGTGCAAGAAGGTAGAGAGCCACTTAAACTCTTCCCATGAACAGCAGCACTTAGAAAAGAAAGTAACACTTCAAATTGTCTCATAATCCGGACAGCACATAATTAATCTTCAGAGCATCCGTAACAGGCAGGAAGCTCTTAGAATTTGGAGCTACAAAAGAGAAAACTGAGGCAGGGATTTTAAGAAATGGATGTGATTTCACCCAACCCCATCTGCTGAAAAAATTCCTAAAATTGGGCAATGACGCATTGCGTATTTATTTCTGAAGGCTTTTTGTTTTTAAGTGCTAAAAATGATTTCAAAGTACCAGGTAGCAGTGGAAGACCCTTGCCTGGCAGTTTAGGATGTGGTGTTATCACGCACTGCCCTTTAAAACCAGACGGCTAAGGGGTAGCACAGGACTACCAGTTTGCACAGGGCGCAGACCAGAAGATGAACAATGATCTCTGCTGAAGACTCAGATGTAGGGGCAAGAATGCAGCAGGACTCATTGGAAGCCACCGGGACTTACAGGGCCACAAGATCTAGGTCTGGCCCAGCAGCTGCACCTCTTTGCACTCTTTGTACAGTCAGCCCCAAATTTTATTTTAGTAATTACAAGGTAGAAGATACACAAAGGTTATTATTGTCCCTACTACAATGACAGCATTGTGGAAAACAAAAGATGCAATTAAAAACACCCTCTAAAGCCAAATGAAGACACTGAAGATCAGTGCAGTGGCAGGAAGGTGGATAAAAACGGAAACAGCAAAGAAAATTCTGTGATTTTCAGCAGCAAAGTTGCAGCATCACATAGGTGGGAGGAGCTGAACTCTAACTTCCATCTACTCTAATCTCACCACATAAAAAAAAAAGTAATCCCTTTAGTCACTGTGATGGTTGTGGCACAGTGTGATTATAAGGCAGGATATGGATGTCACAGATATTGTAGGAGTCCTGCATATATCTCACGTACAAGATGACAACAATAACATTTATAAGCATGAAAATTTTGTCTTCAAAAACCCCACTCTCCCCTTCCAATAATTCAGTGAAACTCCAGGCTGCATGCACAGCAGTGATCACAGTGAAAAGGCTCTGTACCACAGAGCAGATGAAGACAGAAGCTGTATAGACAGTTAAAGTGCCCGGACAATCTCATTGAGAGATCTGGCTTGAGATTTGCCTGATTTACAGGAAAGTAGAGACTGCCCACAGTCGTGATTTACAAGTTTTTTAGCAGATAGATAAAGCTACAGTATTCTGAGCTGTTGAATACAGCAGCAGTGTTTGTCCCAGGCAGAGGATTATAAACAGCTTCTTTAGAAGCTCTTTAGAGCTGTGTAAGCATCTCAGTATCTTCATTAATTATTTTTTTTATGCACATAATGTAGTAAGAAAAAAAAAAAGAATCTTAAAAAGAAGGAAACAGCATGAAAGGGAAAATCAATGAGAGAGAAATAAATTACATAGGAAAAAAAGCAGCTAGAACAAAGCATATCCTGTACAAGAGATAAACTATCTGGTGTATTTTATCTCTTTGTACTCGCAGAGTATGGATGAGTAGATCACGACTTCTTTAGACTTAATACTTGGAGTCCCTTTAATGAATTACTAATCACTTTCCCAGCTTCATAACTTGGTCCCTTTTTTCTCTGTGCCTGGAAGGTATTTGCTCTTTTAACTGTAGCCCAAGGGAGCCTGAAAACCCAGTGTGACACATTTTCCTATGGACTGCATGCTGTGAGCTTTCACTGTACTGTCTGTGAGCACTCCAGCGGCCCAAGCCTGGTCTAATACCTCTGTGTCTAAGAGCAGACAGGCTTTGGGATCCAAGAAAATACAAGTTGCAATTGGGCCTTTTCTTGTAGCCAGTTTTTTTCTAACAGCTCACTTCTGTGCTGTGGCTCTGACAACTGACAAAGTGTCAGCTCATTCCCAAATCACCTTCATTTAGCCATTTCCAGCAAAACGGGTTGCCTCCTTCTACAGACTCTGCAGAAAATTAAAAGCTTGGAAAATACTCCCTGTGTTAGATCTGCTTCAGAGAGGTCTAAAAGGTCCAGAATTTTGGGGAGTGAGGGAACACAGAAGAATAGCATGTTTGCCTAGCCTTTCTTTCCACAGGAAAATATAATAATCATCATATAAAAATCAGGTTATCACTACGACTAACCTCTTGTGTGAAATACTTAAAAGGGAGTGGCTGAAACACTTACAAATATTATATGAAAATGTTCTCCCATATCTAGCACGATAATCAAATAAAACTTCCCCTAACTTCAGTGGAAGCTAGCTGGCATGGCAAGCTCAATGTGTCCCCTGGTACAGCAAAAGATGCAATTACAGTGCACAGTTAAACTGGTAGAGATGAAAAACAAGTATTTTTCTCACCCCAGTATCAAGCTGAGTACAAAAACCAGTGGTGTATTTCTATTCTCTAGATATATTTATTTAAGCAAGCACCAGAAAACATTATGAAAAAGACATTTCCCCCCGATCCACTAACATTTGTTATAACTGGTATTTGGTACCTTTCTAAAGAACCATGTGGATTCTATTTCAGTGATTCATCTCTGCTACCTAAGGAGACAGTGCTTTAGTTCCCAGTATCATAACAGTCTTGAGCTGTCTTTTTGCCTAATTGGCTACTGATCTTATAATCATTCTTGCTGTCAAATGTGCTCTGCTCCATTGATTTCAGCACAGCTTTGCTAGGGTACAAAAATATGGGTTAGTAGCCTCAGCTGTAGGATTAGAGTTTATGGGACTCTCATATGTAGACAGCTGAAAAACACCAATTATTTTTCATGGGAACTTTTTCATCCTAAAAAAATGCCTGAGAAAACAATCTGTTTTGTTGCAAATGAAAAATGAAACTGAAAACAGAAAAGACTGACCAAAGCAATAAGAAAGTGCATTTTCCCCCTTCCTCCTATTTTGTTTTTCTGCAAGATTTTTTTTTTTTTAAAGGAAATAAAAATGATGCATGACCCATGAAAGCCCATTGTATGTAGAAAGTTTGGTTCAGGTGAAAAGATACCAGCGAGCTCTTCCAAATAAAGCCATGGGACTACTGTAGGCCACAAGTAGTCAGGAGCACAGTTACGTGCAGCAGTGGAAAAGGTAATCCCTTTAGTTACTAAACCACACTGCAGTGCTGCTATTGTGGAAATTCCTTGAGTAAATCAACATTTCCTAAAATACCAGCACCTCTCACGCATCATGTGAGTGGTTTTTGGAAGCATCTCACTTGCCTGGGCTATTTCTTGCTTGGTTTACAGGTTTTGAAGAGATCATAGTCAATGCCTGGTGCAATTTGATAGGAAGACATCAGGCTCAAAGTAATTCTTTCAGTGACACTCTCAAACATTTCAGATCAAAGGTGCTGACTTAAGTTGGTTTTCACATAGAGATTACAACATTATTTGATTTCACAGTAGTGAAGTCCCCAGAGAAGACATGAGTTGATTATGCAGTAATTCCAGGAGTGCCTCAAATCTCTGAGAGATTGAGTTCCATGAAATGAATTTTCAAGAAAGGACAATTGACCCTAGTGGCATTTTTCTTCTGTTGTTTTTAGGAAAACTACAAACTCTATTAAGATCAATTGAAAATAATTGAGGCTGACAGCCCATGGCTTCAATAAGCTATCTGCTGTGGGTGGAGGAAAGTCTAGAGCCATGTTCACTCTCTCATTTGAAAGGCACACTACAAAACCAGAGGTAACAAGCAGCCTACAAGACCCTAGGGAGAACCATACAGCATTTTGCTGCAAGTCTGCTGGGAAGTTCATGGCACTGCATGTCGCATGGGATACATATGTAAGGTCACAAATGGAGAAGACTAAAATTAAGACTCTGAGTTGTTTGTGAACTAGGTCGCAACCTAGAAAGCCGTGTCCCTTCACAGAGTGTTAGGTCAAGTTAAAACCAGCTAATGATACAGTTTTCAAACAGGCTAACAATGAAGATTTTCATGCCAAGAATTGACATAGTGCATGGCAAAGATTACTGATACATGCTTCACATTGTCAGGTTTTCCTCCTCAGAGTAACCTTTCCCCAGCCTGTTGTTTTGGTGGAGTGGGTGACAGACGGACGATGGGACACAGCTTTCTCTACAGCAGCAAGGAGGCAACATTTTCTCTTCCAAAAAAGGGTCCAGATTGAAGACACAGAGAGAGATTACTAGAGGAAGGGCTTACAGTTCCCCAGGGGCCTCCATGTGAATACACACGAAAATGTTCCCAACAGGACATACCACACACACAGCAGTTGCATTTGGAAGGCTCTCAGGTCAGAGTGGGTAAGGCCACAAGTACATCAAGCCCACAAACCAACATTGTTTGTGGGTCTAAGATCTCCTCTGGGGCAGGCAATCATGGAGCAATACCTCCCATTAGCAAAGGCATTGCTATTTACAAATATGTATATTGTATCCTATTTCTAAATGGTATTTTAAAACCAATGTTAAAAAGCAACTATTTCATCCATTTCTGCATTATTTCTAAAGTTGTTTTCACCATATATTATTTCTAGGGCATGAAGACAGATAATTCTGTAGATGTAGAGCTTAGGGATATGGTTTAGTGGAGGACTTGTTACCATTAGGTCAGAGGTTGGACTCGGTGATCTTGGAGGTCTCTTCCAACCTAGACTATTCTGTGATTCTGTGATTCTGTGATGATTACCTGGCCTGTGGGAGGAAAATTATACAAATATCTTTTTGAAGGAAAAAAAAAGTACTAAATTATCTGAGGAAGAAGACCAATGTGCCAAATGTATTGGTCATTGCCATTCAAGGATCAACTTTTGTGTAACTATTTACAGTTAGTGATGTTAAAAAAAATAAAATCTTTCTCAGATGCTGGGTCTAGTATTAAGTCATAAGCAGTGACTGTGTATGGCAGAATTTCAGGGCCATTGGATGTACCTGTGCACAAAGAAATGACCAACTTTCTTGTTCCAACTAGTGAACTGGAAAGAGCTATTTTTTCCCAAGGGATAGTCTGACGCTACACAAATACTTCTTCCCCTAAGCAACATACAATGTGAGAGACCTAGCAACAGAATATTGGAAAAGAAGCTAAATGACTGCTCCCCAGTACTTCCACAGATCCAGTATCTCAGCCTTTTGAAGAAATAGTTGGAAAATGCAAAGGTCTTTGAATCACATTAACTATGTATTATACAATCTTTAATCTTCCTTTTGAGAAACAAACATGCTGCCTCTGAAGGATAAAGACTGTAAAGAATATCAAGGTGTTTTTGCACGTTAACATGCTGCTTCCAAAATCAAAACTTCTCAACTCTATTTGCCAAAAAGCAAGACCGCCTTAAGAACACAGTCAGTGAGCCACTAAAACCAAGGGGAGTTTGAGAAGCCCAGTGACTGAGGTGCTAGCACTTTTACATGTATATGACCACTAACCAGATAAAGAACCTAGTTTCTGATGATAGTTAACTATAGTCTGACAGGATCACTATACCACCCAGTTCTGTAGAGCTAACTATGAACATAAATGCAGGAAAAACTCTAAGTTTCTTTGCAGAAACAAAAAGCCACAAGAAAAGATTTGAACTTTTTTTTTTTTTTTTTTTTTTTTTTTTTTTTTTTTAATCCCCTTTGGTAGCCCCTGCTACTCAAAATGAGCTGCCAGCAGGATGATCCTCCATGCAGGACCCAAGACAGGAGAAGCTAGCAGACAAATTCTCTAGGAAACAAGCCAGTAATCCAACAGCAGAAGAAATAGAAGCTAATTTCTTACATTATGTTGCTGAGTTGTCTGTCATCTGCACGTAGCCTAGGAAACTTTAATGATGAGCGAGATTTTTTGTGAGCAAGAAAGCTCTAACATTAAAGAAGAAATTGTTAGGAAAGACAGATGAACCCCTAGAGAAATGCTTCTAAATAGCAAGGGCTGGTGGGATATTATGTAAAGACAAGACAGCAAAAATCACCAGAACGAAGTGTGGCACCATGATAAGACATGTCAACTACGAAAAGCATCATGCACATGGAGACCAAAGGAGAAGTTATGAGGACAAAGCTGCCAGT
Source organism: Oxyura jamaicensis (assembly GCF_011077185.1). Taxonomy (NCBI): domain Eukaryota; kingdom Metazoa; phylum Chordata; class Aves; order Anseriformes; family Anatidae; genus Oxyura; species Oxyura jamaicensis. The sequence goes on along the minus strand of NC_048896.1, from coordinate 40,105,046 downwards.
AGTAAAGGCAGCAGGCAGCTGTTGAAAGAATCAACAACCCAAAGCTTTAATTAATAAGTTGTAGAGCTCCAGGTTGTGCCAGGACACCATATGAAGAGACAACAATTACACTGATTATACACTGAGCTGCTTGACAGAACAGAGACATATCCCTAAAACCTTAGGAGAAAAGGGTGAGCTGACAAAGATAGTGACAACCTCAAAGACATGTGATATCCAACAGGCTGGAAGCACTAGAAATTGTGGTTATGTCCTTGAGTTAGGTAAAGCATAAGGTTAAGGAAATCAGCACAAATGCTGGCACAGAAGATGCCATTAAAGAAAAGATTTGGTGGCCAAGAAGCAGCTTCATCACAGAATCACAGAATGGCTGACGTTGGCAGGGACCTGTTATGACCATCTAGACCCCCTCCCCCTCTCAGTCTTCTCCAATCTAAACAGGCCCAGCTCTCTCAGCTTCTCCTCATATGAAAGATGCTCCAGTCTCCTTATCCTCTTTGTAGCCCTCCTCTGGACTCCCTCCAGTAGCTCCATGTCCCTCTTGTACTGGGGAGCCCAGAACTGGACATGGTACTCCAGCTGTGGCCTCACCAGGGCTGAGTAGAGGGGGAAGATCACCTCACTCAACTTGCTGGCAACACTCTTCTGAATGCAGCCCAGGATACCATTGGCCTTCTTGGCCACAAGGGCACACTGCTGACTCGTGGTCAGCCTGCTGCCCACCAGGACTCCTGGGTCCCTCTCTGCAGAGCAGCTCTCCACCGGGTCAGCCCCCAGCCTGTACATGTACATGGGGTTATTCCACCCTAGGTGTAGGACCATGCATTTACCTTTGTTGAACTTTATGAGCTTCCTCTAAGACCAATGCTCCAGCCTGTCCAAGTCCCTCTGGGGTCAAAGCAGCACTATCTGTCAAAGAAAAGTTTGGAGAAAGCACTGCTTAATGAAACTGGGAGCACAGTGCTAAGGTGCAGACACATTTGCAGCAGTGTCATACACTGCTCTTTTCATAGCCAACAGGGATTTGTTTGGTCTATCTGTTCTGTTTTTTCAGACAATGCATCCCTCTCGTACCATTACCCAGGATGTAGCATGTGAAACAAACATTAAATAGGGTATTTAAAAATAAGCATTTTGAACAATGTGTGCACTTTGTTTTGCCCAAACTGGCACTCTGTTAATTTTAACCTAGTGATCAGTGAGCACCAAAACACTCAGGATCTGTCTTTGGAAGCAACTTGGACAAAAAAGAAATTTAAACAACAACAACAAAGTGTTCAGTGGTCACTTTAATTCTGCCCCAGCCAGCCTGCCAACAGGTACATTTACTGTTTAGTCTGCATATCATAGAATCATAGAATATCCTGAGTTGGAAAGGACACATAACTATCATTGAGTCCAATTCCTGGCTCCACACAGGACTACCTATAAAATTTGAAGATACGTCTGAGAGTGTTGTCTAAATACTTCTTGAACTCCAGCAGGCTTGGTGCTGTGACCAGTTCCCTGGGGGTTTTTTTCCAGTTCCCAACCACCCTCTGGGTGCAGAACCTTTTCCTAATATTCAGCGTGACCCTCCCCTGTCCCCACTGTCCCCAGAGAGCAGAGCTCAGCGCCTGCCCCTCCGCTCCCCTCGTGAGGGAGCTGCAGGCCGCCATGAGGCCTCCCCTCAGCCTGCTCTGCTCGGGGCTGAACAAACCAAGGGACCTCGGCTGCTCCTCATATGTCATCCCTTCCAGACCTATCACCACCTACCTTTGTAGCCCTCCTTTGGAAGCTCTCGTAATAATTTTATGTCCTTATACTGTGGTGCCCAAAACTGCACACGGTACTCAAGGTCAGGCCTCACTAGCACAGAGCAGGGCAAAACAAGCACTTCCCTTGTCTGGCTGGCAGTGCTGTGCTTGATGAACCCCAGGGTACAGTTGGCCCTCCCGGCGTGCCAGAGCACATTGTTGACTCATATTCAGCTTGCCATTAAACAGAACCCCCAGATCCCTTTCTGCAGGGCTGCTCTGCAGCCTCTTGTCTCCCAGTCTGTATATATATCCAGGGTCGCCCTTTCTCAGGTGCAGAATATGGAAATTGCACTTGTTAAACTTCATACAGTTGGTGATAGCCCTCTAGTTTGTCCAGACCTCTTTGAAAGGCCTCTCTATCCTCAAGAGAGTTGACAGCTTTTCCTAATTTAGTATCAGCTGCAAACTTACTTAGTATGCCTTCAAGTTCTGAGTCCAGATCATTTGTAAAAACATCAAGGAGAACTGGCCCTAAAATGGAGCCCTGGGGAACCCCAGCTAGTGACTGGCCACCAGCCTGATGCAGCCCCATTTTACAGCCCTTTGCGCCTGATCCATCAACTCGTTGGTCACCCCTTGTGTTACGTACTTGTCTAGCTGTATTCTGCACATTTTGTCCAGAAGGACACTGTAAGAAACAAAAACTTTGTTGAAATCCAAAAAGATTAATTCAACTGGCTTCCCTTGGTCACCTAGATGAGTAGCGTATTTCCTCACCGAACACGTAGGCCTACTTTTGTCAGGAGAATAATTCAGGACTACAGACATTCTTTTCTTGGTCACGGCCTTGCAGCTCTGCTGAAATCTATAGGGGAGAACATCTGTTAGAGAAAAAAGTTAGAGTTTGACCTTGTCTGCCTTACTAAATTCTGCTTTGGTATTTCATTTATTTTTTATTTATTTATTTATTTTTCCAGTGCCCAACTTCTTAACCTTACTTCTCCCTGGCTGCATAACCTCATGTGTTTTTTTCCTTGGAGATGGCATTGTGGAACTGAAGCACTTGACAGTTAACTTTTCCTCAGAAATTTCCTCAGCCAAGTTTTGAGAAAGGCTCATTTGGTGACATGTACACTGGAATAAAAATCACATATTGCTGATGGGGAATTTTTTTTACCTGGTGGCAAGAGGAGATGTTTGCAGAGACTGACAATGTCTGAATACTTATCTTCTGTTCCAGGTGCTGCCTTGAAAAGTCTTGATTTTGTGTCAGCTTTGATTAAGCATGGCTTGTCTCTCTTACATGACACTTTATGGCAGTTTTTCTATCTTTTCACCATGCTTGTTTTAGGTGTTTGCAAAAACTGGTGGATATGATAACCTATTTCTGTATTCTCAATAGTAAACTAGATGAAAGCACCCTTCTTATATTTTTCAAGACATTAAGGAAAACACATTGTACTTGATTGGTGATCACTAATGTAAACACAATATCCCACAGACATACCTCAGTATACCTCATACCTTCCAATGTGTTTTCTTGCTGTTTTCATACACACCTATTTTTTCCTATGCAATGCTCAGGACAAGAATTCCCTTGGGTATGGAAGCAAAATTACATGTAATGCATGTAATTTTATGTAATACACAAAACTTTTGCTCCAAGGAAAAAAAATTATGCATTTCAGAGGTTTTTATCCGCCCATGCTGTGCACGAGTGCAGCTTGGATTAGCAGTGTGCTGAGGAAGCATTTTTGCCAGGCACAGCAAGGGACAGTACATGAGGATGGGTGGCTGAATGACTGAGAGCAGCCCTATTGCCCATACAGGGTAAGGGCATGCTGGCAGTAGCTCCTGCCAAGTGGCTCAGAGCTTCTGACTTTCCAGTGGACTTTATCTAGCTTCAGTCATTGAAGCAATTTCCCAGAAAAGTGCTAACATAACAGAACTGTGACCTAGATATGGGACCATGATAGCAAGAATCACAATCAAATAATTTATTGTACATTAACTTTTTCTAATTTGCTCTTCCTTTCAATAAGAGCTTAAGGAAAGAGCATAAGTAAAGGAAGCAATAAAAGTTTATCTGGCCTAGTGTGAAAGCTGTATAATTCCAGTGTGCCTCTGTGATTACCTCAGTGAGAAGCTGGAGCCCTAAAGGGTGTTTTATTGGCAAGTCTGGGAGAAGGCAATGGCTACACTTTCTCTTTGGTAATGCCTTTATGACCAGCAGCATTTCCCACCTTCATGATGCTAGAGCATGGCAATGTCCTTCTATGTTGTGCAGAAGTGCCTGCCTCTGCACACCCAACACCACACCTTTAAGCTGGCCTGTCCAGGCATCTCAATGGATGCTTAATGTGGTTGGCCTGAAAGGTCAATACAGCCAGCAAGTGCATGGGTTACCAGAGGTAACCCTGTGCTCAAATACTTGGGAGGACAATATTTTCTGGGTTTCCACATGGGGCAAGAAAGAACATTGCTGCAGCAGCTGAGCATCTTCAGATGCACTCCTCTTTCTCACATTTTTTTTTTGCAGCCATATTCCCTGCTTTGCAGACACTAGTTAGAAGATGATAAGCAGCACACCCTCTAAGTATGCAAATAGCTGGCAGAAGTGGTCCTGATGTTGTCCTAGATATGCTGGGTAAAATCCTTACTCATTTTGAGTGCAGGAGAAACTACAAGCTGATGTCAGGATGCTACTCAGAGACACGCTACCTCCAAAGGATCTGCAGAGACCAAGAAGCCTTGCCCTGCCCTCCTACTGCAAGGGGTGAGAGTGCTAACACCACATTTCAACTTGAGGCTTTGCACAGCCTAAAGGATATGGTACAGGTGCCTGTTGAACAACATTGCTTCACTGACTGTATTGGAGGTCTGGTACAGACCAAGGATCTGGCCTGGAGTTTCCTATTATGGTATCAACTGTTTCAACTTACTGACTTTAGTAGCTAAAGAACAGATCACCACATGCCTGTCTGACCACTGCAGATCAAAAAGCAAAACATTTTTTGCACCCTGCAAAAGACAGCATTATTCTTTTGAAGACAATGCATAGAAAATTCTGAGTTACACATGTTAAGTCAGGAGCTAGGTTGACATACCGTGTTTTGTAGTGATGGTCTAGCAGACTGCCTCTGATTTTAGCTCTAAGCATGCATTTCAACGGAAACGTGACTTTTCTCTTTGAGCTCACAACTTCCTAACATTTACTACCTTTAAAAAGCTGAATTGAAAATTCTGCAATATGGGGAATTCAGATTTTGATGCTTTTCTCTGCGGGAGAAGTAGGCATAAAACAAAACAAATATAGGAACAAGTTAAACCTGCTGACTGCTCCTAATGACTGAGATGTGGAAGGAACCGTTTTCCTACACAGATCATGTTTTTCAGGAGTGTTCAGCCTGGGCTCTAGTTGCTTGCTGGGCATGGACTAGCAGCATTTCACATTGCTCCTTAGTGGCTATGGACTGATGGCTTTCAGGACATGACACAGAACACACTTGTCCCTTCCTCAGGCTACTAGAGACCAGGAAAGATGGAGTGATGACTGTTGTTGGATGTGACATCTCCTGTTTATCTTTTTTTTTTTTTTTTTTTTTTTTTTTTTTTTTTTTTCTGGCTATGAAAATAACAGCTAGATCACTAATTTAAATATCTGTTGAGAACAGCTAGAGGCAAGGGCTTTCCCCACTTGGATGACAATGCAAGTAAAGAAATGATAAATACCACTTTTTGCTTGCAGAATTATGATACACAACACAAATAAAAAACATGTGATGTGCTGCAGGCTAGATCACTGAAACCATACTTTCAGACCTACCTGTGGATGCCTTTGTTTGTCTATTTATGTCACTGTTCCAGAAATGTAATGAATAGAGAGCTGGTAATTGAATTTGCTTCTCTGCTTCTGTGACCTGCCTTGAGTGGCCCAGTGGCCAAATTGCCTGTAAATTCATGTGGATGCAAGAGCAGCAACCAGCAGGTTGCAAAGCTTTAATTTAATCTCAGGCCTGACCAGATAACTAATAGAAAGTGATCAGGCAGTTAAGGATGCTTAAGCAGATGGAATTCCATGAAGTTATTTACAACCATGTGGCACTGAGCTTCCTGCCCTGGCATTTAACTCTCCAAATATGCCCACTGTTCAAATCACCCGACTGCAGCAGATGGGCAAAACTGCCTCAGTGGGGCTGTGACCCTCAATGATTTGGAGAATCAATATAGTCAAAAGAACCTTGTGCCTTTGATCACTTTAGCAAGGGATAAATCACTTTAATCCACTTCCTAGTTTATCCAATTTCACCATTATGTGCAGAATATGCATGTGATGGCACTGACTTTAACCAAATATTCTGCTAGAAACCCCAAAACTACTCCAGGGCTGCAAGCACTATTGCGTGTGTGCCAAAATACCCACATACACGCACTGCTCTGCAAATGATCTGCAGCAGCCTGCCCCTCCCCAGTGCCCCCTACCTAAGTAGATATCTGGATGCTGACCATTGTCTTGAGTCTAAATGTTCACCTGGCAAAAGTCTAAATAACCAAAAGGCTGAGCAATCCTTGATTCATCTGTATGCCCTCAGTTCAAAGAGGCTGCAACCAGATTTGTGTGTAGCTTCCCAGCTAGTTTTGCTTTTGAAAGAGAAACACATTCCCTCAAATATCGTTGTTTTTTTCACCACCCAACATGAAACCACAAGGATATATCAGTTCAATAAAAAACATTCCCCAACCACCCCCCCCCCCCCAAAAAAAAAAAAAAAAAAAAGATGGCCGCAAGATTTCTCTTGTTCAGAAAAATAACACTGAAAACTTCTTGTATCACACAGCATCAGCCCTGCAGGAGGCGTGTACCAAACCTCCTGCACTGCTGCTGCATGGTGAGGGACACCTCTCTAACCCAGTATTTTGATTTCTTGCACACCACCAGCCAGATGTTCAGCAGCAGCGAGATTTGCACCAGACTCAGAGGTGTTCACTCTCCTCAGTGTGATGCTGGCAGATCAATCTGGTGACTCAGGGCAGCTTCTTCTGCTTTCTCCTCCAAATGAATTCTTCAGGAACTGCACAGATGACTCAGTGCTAACACGCAAACCACATCGTGAGACTATTTGACCTGAAAGGTAATTAGCAAGAACCTCTGTATGGAATGATTGAAATACTTGTTTCCAAAATAAGGAATAAACCTCCGCACTGGTTAGTGAACAAATAAGAAGTTGGCAGATAAGATGCCCCAGAGAGGATTTGTTATACTTTTAATACTTTAAATTCCTTCCATACGTGAATAAAGATGGGAATATAAATTAACAGAAGGTGGAAGGCTACACCGGGAACAATCAATGAAAAGCAAAGACAAACACCTAATAAATTAGCTGTGTAAATGTATAAAAAGCCAGATTAAAAAATAAAAATAAAAAATAGTACCCCCCCCCCACCACTACAAAACCCACTACCACAAAATAAATAAATAAATAAATAAATAATGTCCAGATGAGCTCTTTCTGTAGTTTAAAATACATGATTTGAGAAAACGTTTTATTGCCACTCAGAGAGTCTTGTCTCAATTTTCAAACACACCCACTACCCATCCCCAAATCTCAAACAGTACATGCCAGCATTTTTAGGTAAACACTTCCTAAATGTGTAGCATAACCTATCCCAGGTCCCACGTACAACTTCTAAAAGGTTTGTACTGCAGCTTAATGCAGCATCTCTGTTTCCATTTAGCTCTGCACTGTGGGCTTCCCATCCTCTTTGGGGAATTTTCTTTAATATATGATTTCAATTTCAAAACAGCATCACTTCAGGGACCTATTCTGCCTTTACTTATGCAGCCTGGGAGATGATTCATCTGCCTACTGATAGCACCTTTAACCATTAAAAAAAAGAATATTTTCAGTTCAAAACTAAACAATTAATTGGACGTTTTAGAGAACAGGTACATTGTCATGGGTCCTGGGAGCAGCTAGACTTTAAAACTGATAAATAAGGTGTCCTTGTATTCTTTAACCATCCCACAGGAAAAGTAGTTTGTAAAATAGTAAAATTGCTCAGGCACAAATATTTACTACGTATCCAATAATACTTTATGTGCCTTGTAACTATAATATTGCATGTTTTATGCTCCTTCAATCTTTGCTTTAGAGTGCATCCAGTTTCTTTCGTATAGATAACTTCACAACCAGTAGAGATTTGTAAACAATATTTTATTACAGCCCCATGAATACTAGCTTCCACTGTTTCCCCTGGGGTTTCAGTGAAGCTTTATTCTCCCTGAACACACATTGTTCATGTCCTAAAAATGCCTGATGCAAAATGCATAATTATCTTTATTTTATTAGATTTGTCGGGTTTACACAGTTTTCAGTCCATTAGAGGTTAGCCATCATTACACAAGCATACCTATTTAATTTAAGTACCTGGCTATTTCATCTCATTCAGAACAGCTTGTACTTTAAAAATACAGCCACAGCATCACAAAACCAAGGCAACCACAAAGGCGTGCTTCGTCCTGCCCCTTTGATAAAACGACAGTTAATGGAGGTATTAAATATTGCATCTTCAGGTGCACAGCTGAAGAGAGGTTGCTCCATGCGAATTAGTGCAAACACTCGTGGCTGGCTGGAAGGTGTAGCTTGAGTATTAGCACTGCTGTTGGAGTCAGGATCCACAGATCCCAGCCCCGGTCTTGGCTGGGGCACAGAGGATGTACAACCAGCCAGCCAAAGCTGTATCCCTTCTGAGAGTAACCTCAACTGGTAAACCTACTGCAGCTTCACGTGGCATTTCAGCTGTTAATGCAGGCTCTGGCTATCTGAAAAGAGCAGCGTGGCATTAAGCAGCCACTGCGAGACCACTCATTTCTCTCTGCCGTGTCAGCACGAGCAGGGAGCTGGAGAAGGGAAGTGATTTGATTACAAAATACTCCCAGTGAAGCCAGGGAAGCAGGTAGGGAGTGATTGCTGAAGCAGTACTGGTGCTGGCTATCTGGCATAGGCTCACTGAGTTGGGAAAGCAGCCCTGACGGAAAGGGGTGCCCCAGACCCATTAAAAATAAATAATAGAGTCTTAATTTCACAGATATGCAGCCTGCTCTCTGAGCTGGATGTTCTGAGCAACTTGAGCTGCGCACAGAGACTTTGCAAACAGGATACACAGAGCAGACTAGGGTGCATCAATTACTAACCAGTTGGTGTGCACAATAGCTAGACAGATTAACAAGCTCACAGGCTTGGAATTAACACATCCACCACCGCAACAAGGCAGCTGCTGCATCCCTCCTGGCACAGTAGGTGAGGAAGGGGATGTCTCCATTGCTGCATGAGAACAAGCTGATCCTTGATGTTGCCAAAAAGCCATGAAAACGATGCTTTTCCCTTAGGGTTTTCTATCTTTGTCAAGACTGTTTTTCTCCTTTCGCATCCTTGGCCTGCTGACCATCCCTGTCTCAGAAATCACAGTCGGGTCATTTTAACTTCTCTCATCTTACATGTCTTTTAGCTCATGGTCTTTCCCACATCTTAATGGCAATTTTCTCAGTTAAATCAGGTAAGGTCACACAGCTGCTCTGCACTAAATGGGCCTTGCATCAGCCAGCTCAAATGTGGATGGAGGTTTGGAGAGCTGCACTGTTTTATGTATCCATGCATACTCAGTCACCATCTGTTCTTTGGCACCAGACACAGCAAACTTCCAGCTCCACTCCCTCCTGGCTTCCCCAGCCCATACACTGCTTCAGTAGACAGGTATACAGAGCTTTCGTCTTCCAGATTGGCTAAGAATGGATGTATTTCCAGTCCAAATGACCTTTGTTTTATAACAAGAGAATAACAAGTAGAATTTACTCGGGTGAAGAGATCTTAACCTCCCTGACAGTCTGTGCAGACCATAAATAGACCCACCCACGTGCCTCTGTATGGTCTCCTTGGCTTTATATTCCTCACCAATGGGAAGAAGCCATTTCAGGCTGAGGAAAACTCGTGACCTAGCTGCTCTATTATCCAAGATGGGTAGAAAGAATGAGCAACAAGCTTTCTTACTCTATTTTTATAACCCTAATCACTAGGCAGCTGAGTTGCATCTTGGAGGTGGTACGTGCTGCTGGAAGAAAGGTAGACATTGCATGATTCAGGAGATGATGATTTTTATTGTAGAACACTCCAACATAAATGCAAATAAAGCAATGCTTCCTAACTTGCATTCATAATTCTTGGTTATTCTCTTCTTCCAGGTGTGCCCAACAGTCTTGTGTCCAGAAAAAAAACAAAACAAAACAAAAAACCAGCAACAAAAACCTCTTCGCATGAAGCCAAAAGGGAAAATACTAATTAATACAGGTGTCAGGAGGAGTTAAGTCTTTCAAAATATCTTACCTTAAAAACTACCACTATAACTATCAACTGATTCACTGACAAAAGGTTGGGAAACTCTCTGTAAAGAGAGAGAAAAGAAAAGCAAGTGGAAGGGGCCAGCTGAAAGTCTTAGCAACTTAGCTCCAGTTAAATACAGAGGATGGGGAAGAGGAATAGGAATTAAAATGGAATGATCAGGTAGCTGCAGATGTCCTGTATTTTTCATCAGATGCTGTCACCTCATAAAGAAGATTGATATTAGGAATCTTGTAGAAATATTGTTTAAGGAGAGACTGAGCAAGAGTTTATACTGGATAACCTCAAGAGGTCACTTCCCCTCAGCAGTTCCACAGTTTAAAGGGCTGGAGCACAGAGGACCAAAGACCTTCGTCATATATGAGTGAAGATGGCGACATGAGTGGAGAACAGACAGGAATTTGGTGGCAGTTTTTTTCCAATTAAAGAAGTAAAGAAGCAAAAACAGAGTGGCCAAGCAAACTTTGCGCAAAGTTATATTTTTAGACACTTGTCTTGAAGTTACCTTTTATGTGATCTATTTAAAGATAGCAAAATATTCTTGAATTGTCAGCAGATGAACAAGTGCTTGGAGGTACTCATCTCCCTGTCTGATGTCAGCTGGCAAGGATTGCTCACCTTCCCCCTCCCTACTAAAATTAGTCAGGAACCTCCCAGCGACTTCAGTGAAAACAGTCTCAGCCTTCAAGCACTTGAAAGCCACAATATTTTAATATGCTAATAAATTCTGAAAGTATAAGGAGATCAAAAATGAGAGAAAGGAAAACTTTAAGTTTATATTTTTGTTTTATATATTTTTCTTTAGTAATACAAACAAAAGGATGATTCTTTTGTTTCTGTGTAAAAAGAAAAAAAAAATCTTAAAAACCCACTTCATCTATCTACACCTATTTCTTGTCTTAAAGCAATGTCCCCTACCTCTGTTCAGACAGGAACAAAACACTAAAGGACTGCCCCAACAGCCTCCATGGACACTGTTAGCTCTGAGAGATGACCCCACCGTTGACATATCAGGCACAGGTTAGCTCATAGATGCTCTTAGAGTGGCCAAACTGTTACTGTTTGGGAAAGCAGATGGGATTGCTGATCCACCACATTCAGTTCACTACAGATTTGAGGAGCTAAATCTTGGTAGTTCCAGTGTTTAAGTCCTTCTTCAGACCTGCCGGTTGACATAGGCTGTAGACACAGCCTTTACTTACCAAATAGGAAGATAACAAATGGAGATCATGTTACAACCACGTTTTTAAAGGGAAGGAAAACCTGCTCTAAATGTAGCGCTGATTGCCATTTCTCTTCATCTCTGATGTTTCAAGAACATATACGTTCATATAGCCAAGTCCTCTAGAGTATCGTTGGGCAGAAAACCAAGACAGAGAGGTTTTGCAGAGGCTGTTTTTGCCATTATGTTCCTTCCTCAGTGCAGACATGAAGACGGCCAAATTGAAACTGAAGACTTCAGGGGAACTCCCAGGTCAAAAGAGTCAAATGTATGTATTGAAATGAAACCCCATCATGGATGTTAGTAACAAATGCATTATTCAAAGTAAATAAAGCTTTTTTTTTTTTTTTTTTTTTTGATTGATTCAAAAGTGAAAATAGACAGGTCTGTACTCCTTTGTTTCATTTACAGGGTATTGCCTCTTTTTAAATTACAGTATTGTCAACATCAGCTGTATAAAAATAAAGGAAGGCCTTCTTAAAGAAAAAAAATCTCAAGACCATAAAGCCCCAAAATATTGATCTCATTCTTAAAACCATTTTTTTCATTTACTCAGGAAGAGGGCTCATATTTATACCTTTCATTCTGCAACAAAGCATACTACAGTACTGTAATCAGTATTTAGTAATACAGGATTGTTGTAACTGTTGGTGTCTACATATTGATATAGAAAGCTCCACCCCAAATATCTGTGCTCTCTCATCTAAGGTTTTTTAGTATTTCTCAGTAGAATACCTGGGCTTCATTTATAGCTTGGTCTGATTTGGGGGTTGGCTTTTATTTACTTTTTAAAAATGTATTTAATGTGATACGGGGTTTAAAAATAGTGTCTCACCATCAGCAGGGGCATTGAACTAATTGCCAAGAGCACTGCCCACCCTGCTTATATTTTTAGCAGGTTACTTTTAGTTTGACAGCACACAACACTGCTGTTCTCAGCTCCTTGGCTGATGGCTTGACCTGGTTTCTAACCCATGCAACTTTCCTGTGTCTCTCCCAGGCTGAACAATGAGGACAGCATGCTCTGTGCAATCTACTCAGGCCTTGTGAGTCATTTTATCAGATGTAAATGTTGCGATCAGATGCCTACATGAATTTTTAGTACACAGATTTAGCCAGAAACTGCTTGTATGTATTTCTAGATTGAGCACTCCCAAGACTATTTACCTGGAGATGTTATGAATACTGTATTTATAATTTCTGTGCCATGTGGGAAGAACTATCAACTCTCACTTTCCTTACAGGCTTGTGATGTTGTTGGATGGCACTGGTGAATCGCCAGGTGGTGTTTGGCAGCATTTGCCAACCATTGTCATCGAAATGTCCACCATTTCTGATGGTCAGAGGCAGAGGCTTAGATCAACCTGCTTCCTGGGCTGGGCGTTGAGCGAACAGCTATGACAAACAGAACTTGTACATAAGACACAGGGTGCTTCTAAACTGTCTGATTTCTCTGCATGACAGGAACATTGCATGGGGAACTGCCATAGTTCTCTCAGCCTTTGGTTTTGTTTTGGTTTAGTCTGTTCCCTCCTTCCCCCCCCCCATTTAACTGGAAGTCAATGTATGCTGGGTTTTGACTCTGAAGCATGGACATGCAAAAAGAAAAACCAGCAGATGAGATGAGAGGACTAATTGGCAGGGCAGGCAGTTGCTGTAGCTTTCATAGATAAGGCTAATGGAGACAGCATCAAAACTGTTAAGCTGCACATCATTCATTTTTATATGCCGTTAGTAGTTACACTGAGCCCTTCTCATCAACCTTTATATTATTAATACCCTCTAGCAACTCTTGATTGTTCCCTCGTCCTTTGCAGACCAAAAAAAAAAAAAAAAACAATATTCAAATATGAAACCATTATACAGTTTTCAACAGGCATTGATACAAATAAGGTGCTTACAAAACAAAGACATTAAGATATTCCGGATGTTTTCTCCGCAAAATGCGGAATTCTTTATACAGTAGAGGAATTTCCATTGAAGTACTCCCTGAGCCTGCAAGAACTTCACCACATCCGATATTGTAAGCATAGATCTCTTAGCTTAAACAAATAAATGGAAATATTGAATAGACATAGCAATGAATCCCAACTCTCAGGGGAAAACCCACTGTCTCAGATAATAAATCACTGAAAAAAAAGATAAAAGGTAAAAAATAATTAAGGACAATACTGCACTTTTAATCTTTTACTTTCTTGCTATCCCACAAAAAACAAGAGGAAGTTATTCTGAAAATTAATTTAAGGCAGCAAAGGCAGTCATCGTTCATTTAGCAGTGAAGCGTTTTATAGGTGGATGCTATGAACCCCAAGTTTCTGCTGAGCTGATTCACAGCTGCACTTCTCTAGTTTTATCCTGTGTGCCTCCATTGATTTCAGCATAAAACTGGAGTACTGCAAGGATGATTCAGACTGCTTTTGTTTCAGAGGAAATGGCATAGAGACATCTAGGAGCAGTAGAGCATTCACTTATTTAAACCCTTCCTGTCCTTGGAGCAAAACACTGATTAAAAAAAATAAGACTCCTTCTGAAGAGCTCTGATCAGAGAGCACAGCTTAATGGATGAAAGAACATACCTTTCATAACTAGATTAAGTGCAGTCTTCAGAAGGAAATGTGCCATCTCCTCTCAGACAGGATGGCACAGCTCAATCAAAGCAAGATGATGGCAAGAAACTGACATTTTAAGTGTCAAGATAGGGGTGGTTTAGAAGCTGAAGTTAACATTAAGAGACTCTGGAGCTTCAACATTTTTGGATCTCAAAGAGGTTGCTGAAAGTGGCTTTGAGGACACATTTCACTGCTCTGTTGCCCTTCGTTGAATTGCATTAATTTAGGACTTTCAACACTCACTTCCAGAAGTACCAGAAGAGAAGTATTTTCTATTTTGTGCATGGAAAATAGTTTTCCCCTAAGAACAGATCAAAAAAGACAATTTCTTACCCCTATCCAACACCTCTCTTGTGCTGGCTACTTCACAGAGTAGCTAAGCAACTTCACTGAAATTCCTGTCATCACATGGAGATAATCTCTCTATTCTCATCCTGTGAGATGGTCTTGGGAACCAAATTAAGCCAGAGAAACTGAAGGTCTAGTACTTATTAGAGGGTTTTGGCCCAATGTGGAATAAGTTAAATAACTATCTCAGACTGCCTGAAACCAGCATTAATATTAAAATATAAACCCCACAAGCACGGGAATCAAGCTGCACGAAAGCACAGGCAGTAAGAAGTTGCTTTGAAGTTGCAGCAGCTTGACAAGACGGAAAAAATAAATAAATTTTGAAGTGAAGTCCTTGTTTCCTGGTATGGCCAGCAGAGATGAGGCATTGAAGAGCTCTTGGCTCTTGCAGCACTCACATCTCATTGAGCTGATGAAGAGTTTCATGCTGATTTGGCGAAGGAAGAACTGGAAGAGTCAGGCCCATCAGGAGTAGGTGCCTGTGGAATATTGCCAGGCTTGTTCGTGTCAAAATAGTGAGTGTGAGCATAAATCAGAAGAGAATTGTTGAGACTGGGCTTGAACAGGAATGTGAGTTAAATAACATACAGGAATGAGAATAGATTAATATGCATACCTTGCTCATATCTTGCTGGCCAAAGTACAGGACAGATGTTGGAGGTTTGCAGCTGAACAACAGGCCCACCAGCCACAGCAAATAAGCAATGTCTGGGATGAGATGGAAGCCTCACATCCTGATGTTGCTTCAAATAAAGCCGGGAAAAGAACCGAATGTACCAAATGTTGGCCACAACCCCTCCTCCTTTTTCCTTCCTTACTAAACAACTCGACAAGCTTTGTTGAGAGCCAGTCAGCACACTACAAGTGACTTACTCCTACCTTGCCAAAAGTATAAATCTGTTTTTCAGAAACCCCTATTTTTGAGGATGAGAATTCCAATTATTGGATGGATTGATGGGCCTGGACCTTTCTTCTTCCCAAGCAGGGATGCGTCTTTTGTAAGACTCGCCTCTGACTGTGTCTGATGTTACCTGGAAAAATATTGATAACTAAAGCACTAAAATATTAATAACTATACCACTAAAATATTAACTCAAGCTCAATTATTAAATTAAATGAATTTACTAATAGCAATTCCAAATATGTTATAAATATATATATACAAATATATTTATATACATAAAAGTGTATGTAAATATAAATTACCCATCTGTTCAACTTTGTGAAATTGTCAAAGACCTTGGCAGGGCTCTGAAACTGGCAACTGTTGACTTTAATAAGTGCTATACACATAATATTTTAGACATAAACCAAGTCCGGGACTAGGACTGGATCTTGCCACACCTAGTCTCCTCTCTGAGAAGGAATTTCGAGAGCAAGGTGTACCTTTCTGAACCTCGTGATTCAAGGGGAGGGCCTCCCTCAGCCACACACCCTTAACACGACAGTACCTTGTTGAAAAGCCAGCCTAGATGTCCCAGCAGGAGGAGTGAGCTGCCTTTTTCTCTGCACACCACTTCTTTATTGTGTTAGGCAAAATATATCACCATAATCAACACGAAACCAAAAGGGGAAGACAGAAACTACAATAGAGGTCTTCCTGTGGTCACACAAGAAAGAAAGACTAAGACAGAGGCTGAGTACCTCGTCACATAAGCTATGTCCTACTGTTGGAGTCTCCTTTAGGATCCCCAGTGCAGTCAAAATGATGAGTGTATGATGGCAGGAATGAATGAAAGGCAGGTTTGTAAAGGGACCACAGACCCCTTTCCTCTTATTATCCTCTGTCATCCCTTCCTTCCTTTTCACTTCATCCAGGCTTTTTTTGTTTGTTTGTTTGATAGCTCTATTCTTCTCTACAGTAAGACAGCAAAAAAAAAGCCAGCAGCACATTTAACCCACAGTGATTAACATCCTACAACAGTACAGGAGATTATGGTATGATGTATTAGACTGTCACAGAACAATTCTCCTTGTCAAACATGTTGCAGAACGTGCTTGAAAAAGATTTGGGGGATCTGATATAGAGTTTGTGTTACTGCACCTTAACAGGATACCATGTATGGACAGAGCTGCAAAACAAAAACCACAAGTGCACAGTTTTAGCTGATGGCAGATGTAATAGAATGAACTCACTCAGCCTGCAAGGAATGAGAATTAAGTTAAGTTACATTACCTTGTTTTTGGCAGGGTCTACGGGAGTTGCACAGACAGCTATCGCACCTCAGCTGGCTCATGGTATCTTGATAAGCTGTGTTATCTGGGTTGTGTGAGCCCTGAGCTGAGTTCTGAGATAGCAAATGCGCAATGATCTCTGCTGGGAAGCCACATACCTCTCTGAGAGCATGATGAGATTAAGCACAATGGTTATTCCCATGTAGCCACTTGAGGCTTATTGGAAGAATAGTTTACTCTCTGGTGGCTGTTCCTGAGCCAGTATCTCTCTGTGGAAAAACACTTGAAAGAGCACATTTTCAGCATCAGAACCATTAGGAAGTTGCAAGAGATGCAAGAGACCCTCCACATAAATTGTGGATAGCTTGTCAAAAACCTGTAATGAGAAGACAGACTCTATTTGCTGATGTAAAACAAAACACCCTTTTGCTCCCTCAGTTATAAAAGTAACCCAATTAAAGCCCTACAGCTGAAGTCAGCAACCTAAGTGAGAAGATATTGCAAACAGCTGAAATCCCATTGGCAATTGGTTCTGTAACAGCAAGCAACAAGCAATGAGAAACTAGTAATAAGCGCATGTATTTTCATTCGTCTTGAAAAATGGCTCAACAGAAAAAGTCAACACCAACTACACATGTGCAACTCTGCTCTGACCACAGCAGAAACATGCTGAGGCAGGAGATGGCTGGAAATGGAGTGAAAAGCACAGCAGATCCTCTCCACCACTGTACCTCTATCAAACCTGCTGGGTTAACTCAGTGGTTTGTCTGACTTGCTGTAGAGGCATAAATCAAGGTACTTAGAAGATTAGTGGTGGGTAAAGTGCTTTCAATAAACCCACATATTTCTATGGGTTTATTCCCCATCCATGAACTTCAAGGCCTGAAGCACAGCCAGGTAGGCTGCAATAAGCCCCACAACACTTATTTGTTTGGTTTTCTCTTAGGCAGTTCAGTTTAGAAGCCCATAGCAACACGTTCCAAATATTGCTGAAGGGTCTCAGCTCCATTCAGGACCGTATTATTCTCTGGCAATGACATACCTTGAGTCTTTCACTCTGGAGGTAACAGCCTGAGGGCATGTTACAGGTCTTGTTGTCCCAAGCCATAGCCCAAAATTAATCTAGGTATGTTTCAGCCAACTTTGAACACAACAAACTTAAAAAAAGAAGTTGCTTTAGGGCAACAAAATTTAAACCTTCATCTTTATTTATGCACCAACACCAATCCTTGCCCTTATTACCCGAAACAAATGCTATCCAACTTCATCAGTACTGTCATGATGAACATTCATTCATCTACCTCTTCGACAAATAAAGGAGGACAGAAATTTAAAACCATTCCCACCAGATATGTTGTTTGGTCTTTCGTCCTCACTGCCACTCAGAAGTTTTAGAGTTCTCATCTCCAAAAGCCCTGCAGTTAATAATAATAATGATAATAATAATAACAATAAATATAATGATAATAATAATAATAATAAATCTACAAAACCCCACTGCTTTGAAAAAGGTGAACATCCACCAGCCTGATGCAGCCCCATTTACCATAGCCCTTTGAGCCCTACCCATCAGCCAGTTATTCACCCATTATATGATGGTTTTGTCCAGTTGGATGCTGGACATTCGGTCCAGTAGGATCCTATGGGAAACTGTCAAAAGCTTTACTGAAATTCAAAAAGATCACATCAACTGGTTTCCCTTAATCTACTAGATGGGTGATCTTATCATAAAAGGAAATCAAATTTGTTTAACAGGACCTACCCCTCATGAACCCCTGTTGGCTGGGACCAATGACACCAAAGAAGACAGGAAAGTGGTTTTACTGGTTGTTTATTATTATTGTTCTTGTTGTTGTTCTTGTTGCAATGTATTTATTTATTATTTTTTTCTGATGATTATTCTATCACTTTGTTGCCCCGGCTTGGGAAGAGCTGGTACCCAAGCGTCTTGAAGGGCCTTTACCCTGCACTGCTGCGCTTCTTCCAGGCAGAGCTGAAGACTTCTGCTTCTTCCGAGGAGCAGCTGTCTGTGTCACCGTTTTGAGGCATCTGCTGCTCTTCTCTGTGCACCGCCATGCAGGGCGCGGCTTCGTCTTCAGGCACCTCTTGGGCAGCCTTCTCATCCTGGGGCCGAGACACCCCCTGCCCAGCGTGGCCTTCGCAAGGGTTCTCCTGTGGCCCCGGGGCAGCAGCCCAAACGAAGGCGAGTGCGCTCTTGCCCAGTGCTTGGCACTCCGTGCAGAAGAGATGATACCTCTGCAGGAGAGGCGGGGATGGGGGAAGGGAGGGGGCAAGGGGGGGGAAGAGGCCATCGTGCAGGCAAGCCTGCGTGATGGTGAATGGATGGCCTCTCCCCCCTATCTGCGGAGGCGGAGGCAGGGCCGGGAATAGGGAGCAGTCCCGGCGGTTCTGCGAAGACGGTGGCGTGGTCTCGCTGGTGGGAGCCCTGGCACGATGACGCTGTGCCATGTCAGATAGGATGGAGGTGGATCCACCTCCATCAGCTCTTCCTCCGCAGGTGGATCCACCTCCATGGGCTCCACACCATCCGCCGCGGCTGCTCCGCCTCGGCCAGCGCTCCTCCGCCTCCACTTCTTCACTGGTTCAGCGAACCACTTGCTCCCACGAAGAGGTGGGCAGCTCTCATCTCTGGGTCTCTTCATCCCAGCCATGGCTGGGTCTCGCTAGAGCACCTTAGAGATGAGTGAGTGGGGGTCCAGGTGCAGGGGCTTTTATAGCCCCCAGGACAAAGGTGTGGCAGATCCCACAGTGACATCAGGAGGCCTCGGTGATGGCCGCTGTGATGGCGCGCCATGCCCCAGGCCCAACATGGCCGTGTTGGGAGGGGGCTTGTGCGGCCTGAAAGAGGCCCTCGTGTGGAAGGAGGAGGAGGGTGAGGGGGGCTGAGGGCCCCTTCCCTGGGGGTGGCTCTCTCGGGCCATTTTGCCAGGAGAGTGTCTGGCTTCATCTGTGCTTCTGTGCCAGCACAACTCAGGGAGTCTGTTTAAAGACTGTTTAAAGTGCGTCACATTCTCTTTAGTGACCAGTGACAGGACCCGAGGGAATGGTGTCAGGCTGTGACAGGGAGGTTCAGGCTGGCTATCAGGAAGAGGTTCCTCACTGAGAGGGCTGTCGTGCACTGGAGCAGGCTCCCCATGGATGTAGTCACTGCACCAAGCCTGTCAGAGTTTAAGAAGCATTTGGGCTGTGCCCCTAGTCATAGATCTGAATTTGTGTGTAGATCTGTGTGGAGCCAGGAGTTGGACTTGATGGTCCATGTGGGTCCCTTCCAACTCGGGATATTCTATGATTCTATTATTCTGTAATAAAACTGGTTCCACAATTTAAAATTAAACATTTTAATTAAGAAGAAATAATAATAATTTTAAAAAAGACTCACTGGAAGTCTCCTCACAAGTAAACCAAACTCACCACATCTGTTTAAAAAAAGTATATTTGAGGATCTTTTTATGCTGTAGGCAACCTGCTTTGAAGATGCCTGGGTGGACATGAATTACATTTAGTACAGGGGTCTAAGGGATCTAAGATGTGCTAGATTGAAAACTAGATGCTCTTAGGATGCACTGGATGCAATGGATGCTTACGATGGAAAACTAGATAAACAAAAGTCTCGACAGAAATCTGCTTGCACAGCTATGAGTGAAGTCAGCCTTTCTTTAACTCATACTTGAGAAACCAAGACTGAGAAGCATGAAAGCTGAAGTACTGTCTCTAGCCTTATATTCAGCCCTGAGATGGAGCCACAGATGAAGCATAAATGATGCTGCCTAGATGGATACAAGTTTCAGAAGATCAGTTCCAGAGTACTCAGGAAAAGACCTGATACTTTGCTTTTGTTACCAGGCCCCATGTGGATAGGAGGGAAACGCTGAGGAAAAAACACATATTCATTCAGGCTTATATGTTGTGTGATTTTGACCAATCTAAGTATGTTAAAGTATGGTAAAGACTGCATGCAAACTTTTTATTTATTTATAGCCAACCTGTGTCTACCAACACAGAATACACGTATACATACTCATATACTTATATACATACCCATTCTTCCTTCTCACAGTTAGGAAAACACTGTCAGTATCATCCTAGAGGAAAGCCTATTTGAAGCACTATGCATATATAAGGAAATGGAAGAAATATAATTCAAATTAAAAACAAAATGCATGTGTAAATCAGTGGCCTAAATAAGGTGACATAAAAATTTTGTGCATCTCGGGAATAACATAAGCTGTCTGCAGCTAGAACAGCTGGGAGGACATGCAAGTGGAAAGGAGGTGGAAGCAATTCTAGTTTGGATGTGCTCCTCAAATTTTGAGTCACGATATACACAGCTAGCCAAAAGTACTCAGAGCCTCAGAGCACAGCTCCTAGAAAGACTAAAGAAGGGGGAGGTGAATCAGCTTAGACATTTTGTCACATTATTTAGGCTTACATCTGGATTTGGTTCAAGTGCTTGTGCCTGAAATGTAGAAGACATACCACAAAAATGCTGCTGGTGTAGCTAAAAGAGCACTGAGTTCATCCATGCTCCATCCAAATCCAGCTCAGTCACATAGGGGCATTTACAAAAGCCTTGCTTTCCAACACAGCCAAAACATGGTCCTAGCTACACCAGAGAGGCAAGAGCTAAGAAATTACCTATGCAGCCCTCTTATATACCAACACCATTCAACTCTACTAAAGCATTTCCACAAATATTACATCTCCCCATGGATTTTGCAGAGCTCTCTGCAGACTAGAAAAGCTGATGTAGTCTTAGGCTCATTGTTGACACATTTCAAAGCAATACTTAGCCAGCTGAACCCCTCTGTCCACTTCCTATAGCCCATGGTTGAGACTTTCTTCTCCTCTCCTGCTCACATTCAGACACAGCACACTCCTCTGGTACCGCACAGCAGATAATACCTAACTTTTCCAGGCATCCTTCTTCCAGTTGCATACTCTTGTAGAGTCCACATCACAACCTGGCCTTGATTAAGTGACTATACTTCACCATCCTGCTAAAATTACTTCTCTACCCATGGTAGTTCCCTGCTTCACCTCCCTAATCAAGTTTCTAGTCTAGATTTTTCAATAATTGAAAAACAGTAGAGCCACAATGACTTCAGCATGGTTCTGCTGGCTGTGTCAGCTGAAGACATATTTTCTCTGGCTCCACATTGGTTGGTGGCTTCCCTTTTTTATCCCTGGCAAGTTATGTTTGCAATTATGCATCTCTATCACAACATGCAGATAGAAAATTAGTCTTCTGAGGCTCTTCCTTAACACCCTCCCCTCCGCCCCCCTGCTCCCCACTCAGTCCTTGAAAAGGCCATTTGAGCATGCAATATTAATCATTTGCTGTGCAATAATCTTGGAAAAATTTAATATATTCTGGCAAATCGCAGGGCCTCCAGAGGAACTGCCTGCCTCTGAACTAACGGCTCTCATCTATTATCAGGCAGCGATGAATGCAGCTCCCCGCTTGCTTGCCCCATCAGCATGCAAACAGTGACTCAATTCAATTGTGAGAAATGGGAGGAAATGATCTGTATTAATAAATGGTGAGAGCGTGAGATAGCCTGATTTCAGAAAATAAGATCAAAACCACTGAGCTCCCTTCATTGTCTCATTTGATACCTTCCCTTTGCTGTAAATGCAGCACTGGGAGTAATTAAGCTTCTGAAAGAAGTTTCACAGTGAAGCCACATCACCCAAAACAATTAAGACAAACATTTTGTGCACATTGTCATCTGCCTTCAATGGTGTTTAAAGGTCAAGGAAACATTTCATTAGGAAAAAAAATTGAAAGAAAAAAAAAAAGATAAACTGCAGTACACTCTCTGGGTATGTCTAAGAAAAATGCATGCAAAGAATTAGTGTTCAAGCAAATTCACATGCAGAATACCATCCATCAGGATGGCAAATATTATGCAAATTGCTTGGTTTACTCTGATGGTGTCTGGAAACCTCAGTGAGATGTTGTGGGATATAGTAGGCCTTATACAATGAGGAGGCATGCTTCCTTGGCCCTATAATGCTCACAATCGGATCACACTAGTGGACACAAAACGTGGACCAAAGAAGACTTTGATGATAATCATATGAGTATACTTTGCCTTGGCAAGCAACAAAGCAGTTATCCCCTACTGGGAGTGCTGGAGAAACGTAAGCCACAGTTACTAAAAACAAAAAGTTCTTAAAAGAACAAAACAAACAAACAAACAAAAACTTTATACAGTCCTAACCATCAAGAGGGATCTCCATTTTAGAAAACATTGTTATCAAGGCCACGCTGCATGTATATGGCTAGGAGAGCAGACAGATATTACTTTGCTGAACATTTTTTTAACAGCAGAGAATGAAATGTTTTTAAAATCAAAACATTTCATGGGAGTATGTAAATTTCAGATTATTCTTTTGACAGGAAAATGTTTAAATGAACCATTTCTATTTTTTTTTTGTTTTGTTTTGATAAGGCATGAGCGTTTCATTTCAATAATGTGAATGTTTTGTTTCTGCCTTTCCAGTTCTGTTCATTTCAGCTTGTATGGCATAATAAACTATGCATGGTAATATTGAACTTACACACCTCCTTTATTACATGTATCCAGCATGTAATTTTGATAATAAATGATATAATTCAGCTATTATCAAAAAGAACATTTTAATCTTACTGAATAATATGTTTTCATACTACTTGATTGAGCAGAGTAGAAGCCATCTAGGTGAACAATTTCCGAAAGTTCTGAATTCATTTTTACCAGTTTTTATCCAGTGTGAACTTTCTTACTCTGGCAATCTGCTAAAACCACTGGTTCTGTTGACTGAAGGTGGACCATCTTTCTCTTTTGCATTGCTCATCTCCTGCCACCGCCAGGTCTTGAACTCGTGGCTGCTATTTGTAGTATCATTCTCACCAACATTGATTGTAATACAGATCAACAGAGTGTAATATGCTCTTTCATGGAATCACGTCATCATTTTTGTCCCTCACCAGAGCAGTTTACAATACAGCAGCTGCCTGAACTGGCCAGGTGGTGATCTAAGCTGAACTCTTAGGGAACTGGCCACTGCTAGCTAAAAGTTCTGCCTGGGCTGGGCTCAATCCACAAGCACCAGACAAATTTTGCAATTCTCTGATTCCTGCTTTCATTTGCATGGCATTGGGTTTGATAGGACACAAAACAGTTTCCAAACACTTCTCCAGGGCACCACCATCGACAACCTTTGTAATGTCTGTGTTACACACTGCAAGGTTGCAATGGTTATGCGTGGAGGAACAACCAGCCTTAGCTCATGTAAATACGGAGGATTGGATTTTAGAAAAATAATCAAGATGGACAGCGTGCAACAACCCAAAGGGGCAGAAACCAAACCAATGTGCAATTAGGGACTGGTGGGTAAGACTGAGGCGCAGATTAGGATCTCAAGACTCAGGAGTGTTGTCCCACCATGCATAGATGTGTTATATTGGCTGTATACCAAATAGTGGCCTCCTGCTGGCTGAATCTGCTGGTACTAGATATGTGACCCAGATTGGTTTGAGACATCTATTTGCGCTTGTTTGAAGCCAATAGCATGTGCCACTGGCAGTGTTTTACCATTCACTTTCCCTATAACGGGTTAATTCTTGTGAATCCCCAACAAAGTGAACAGGCCTTCTCCTCCTCAGTGGGTAAATATTATCTCTGAAATGTCAGCTGGGGTTCTGGATACACAAGAACAGGAGGGGTTTGCACAGGGATCCACCCTATGAGGTCCTGTTCTCATTGTGTCCCCTGCAAATCAGAGCTGCCTTCTTTAATGAGGCATCTATTAAACAGATTTGTAACCTGGGAAATCTTCCAGATTTGGGGTGTTAAATATTCAAAATTCATGAAATTAAACCAAATACAATCAGCACATGACCATTCAGTACAAGTTGTGAGGGAGTAGAATTTAACACCTCTCTACTAAAATGAAATCAGAAAAATATTTAAGATATTAGCATGAAATTCCACAGTTACATGAAGAGAAATATACAAAAGAAAGGGGAGAGACATGCACCTTTAAGTGGATTGATTAAATTCTTTTAATTTTGCTAAATTAAAATTTGGGGAAAGCAGCAGCCCAGGCTTGGAAAATATTTATTTTTTTCTTGTCCTCTTGGCTAACTATGGTAAAGAGAAAAGAACACACCTTAGTAATATCCTGACCCTTTCCTCTATGACTGCGTTTTGATTATACATAACATTGTCATATAAAATTACATTTCTAATCAATAAGAACCATTAAAATAATTTCAAAGCATCATTTAAATCCAACTCTAATTTGATTTCACTCAGAATTTGCTTAAGCATGCCACTTAACATGTGATTCGGTTCCAAAAAAACGGCTCTTTCAAAATATCATTCTGGAGCGCTATGTTTATTGAATCATACTAATCCTGCATTAAAAGTGCTCCACTTACAAGGAAAAGGGTTCCTCTTCCTTAGCTGCTTGCCTCACTAACAGTCTGAATCATTTGTTTGTTCCTTTTCAAACACCATCATGAGTAATGAATTTCTAGCAGGTCTTGCTGACTGCTTCTAATTGCCTTGTAAATGTGATTAGCAGCATGTCTTAGGACACTGTTTTCCTCCACCTAAGGTCAGGGACACCCTCTGCATTCCTCAACAACCACATTTTTTAGCTTTCTTGCCCTGAAATTCAGAGCTGGGAAGGTAGGCTGTTGCCGTTCACATTTCTCCAGAGATGGTCTGGAGCTGCTGGTCCCACGGTATAGGTATGGCCTTTGGGTCCTGAGGCAAATTAATGTCACTCAGCGAATTTTCACTGATGTAACAGCCAGCAGTTCAGCAATTCTGCTGGTGATGTGTGATAGCTGGTATCTTGGTTGATGCTAATGGCAGGACCAGGAGCCTCTGCAGTCAGAAGCCCAAGCAGTTCATCTATTTTACGTTCTCAATAGATAACGCATCTGCAAAAAGCCAGTGCATTTGCTGCACTCTCCCGCTGCTTTGTTGATGCTCAGGAGCTAATGGAAGCAGTAAAACTTATTTCTGGGTCTGAATTAAACGTCAGATTTTAACTGATTATGCACCAAGGACAGATACACCAAGTAAGGAGAAACTGGCTCAGCTTTCCAGTGGAGACAAATGATTCTGAGCACCTCAATTTTGGACATCGGACTTGACGCACTCTCCCAAGGGTGTGGTAATCAGAAAGAGCAGAGTGCACATCTCCAAACATTAGACCTCTCCAAGGCATTTTGTGTTGCTTATTCACAACCACTTCTCACTTTTAAACACTTCAGCTACATTTCTGACAAAGTCATTTCTCAGAGTAGCACTGCATTAAAAGAGCAGAAGAAAAATATGAACATCCAGGATCGTGAGAAATCTTTTATCATGTCTTATAATAAACCAAAGATTAGTTTTCTTGTCATTCAGCTAAATATTTTGAATTACAAAAGTTTCTAGCTGCATTTCTTTTTCATGTAGCTTTAAAAGCACAACCCAGACACTTCTTTAGGAAGCACAGCTGAGCAACTGACATTTCCCAACCTGATTGCAATTATCTTGGAATGCATTTTATACCACAGTTAATTATATAGTAGATCAAAACCAGAGAAATTCTAGAGAACAATTCACTCCTATAGATAATCCTTTATTATTATTATTATTATTATTATTATTATTATGCATTTTCCAGGTTTTATTTTGTTTTGCTTGGATTACTCTAATAGTGTATTTACCAAATCACAGAATGGCTGACGTTGGCAGGGACCTGTTATGATCATCTAGTCCAACCTCCCTGCTGAGCAGGATCACCTAGAGCATGTTGCACAGGATGGCACCCAAGCGGGTGTTAAATATCCCCAGAGAAGGAGACTCCACAACCTCTTTGGGCAGCCTGTCCCAGTGCTCTGTCACACTGACAGAAAAGAAGTGCCCCTCATATTCAGCTGGAACCTCCTGTGCTTCAGTTTGTGCCCATTGCCTCTTGTCCTGTTGCTGGGCACAACTGCAAAGAGACCAGCTCCATCCTCTTGACACCCTCCCTTAAGATATTTGTATGCATTCATGAGATCTCCCCTCGGTCTTCAGTTTTCCAAGATAAACAGGCCCAGCTCCCTCAACCTCTCCTCATACAAGAGATGCTCCAGTCCTCTAATCATCTCCGTAGCCCTCCCCTGGACTCGCTCCTGTAGCTCCATGTCCTTCTTGTACTGGAGAGCCCAGAGCTGGACACAATCCTCCAGGTGTGGCCTCACCAGGGCTGAGTAGAGGGGGAAGATCACTTCACTCAATTTGCTGGCAACACTCTTCTGAATGCACCCCAGGATACTGTCATTCTTCTTGGCCAAAAAGTCACATAGCTGGTTCAAGGTTAGCTTACTGTCCACCAGGACTCCCAGGTCCCTCTCTGCAGAGCTGCTCTCCAGCAGGCCAGCCCCCAGTCTGTGCTGGTGCTTGAGGTTATTCCTCCCTAGGTGCAGGATCCTGCACTTGCCCTTGTTGAACTTCATGAGGTTCCTCTCAGCCCATCTCTCCAGTCTGTCGAGGTCCCTCTGAATGGCAGTACAGCCCTTTGGGGTATCAGACATTCCTCCCAGCTTTGTGTCACCAGCAAACTTGCTGAGGGTGCACTCTGTTCCATTTCCCAGGTTACTGATGACTAATTTGAACAAGACTGGACCCCAGTACAGACCCCTGGGGGACACCACTAGCTATAGGCCTCCAACTAGACTCTGCACCTCTGAGCACAACCCTCTGAGCTCTGCCATCCAATTATCAACCCACCTCACTGTCCGCTCATCTAGGCCACACTTTCCGAGCTTGCCTATGAGGTTGTTATGCGTTGTTCATGGTTGTTCAGCGTCATATTGAGAATATGGTGATTTTTCTCCCCCTTGATGCATTCTGTGCTGACCAAATGTCTTTTTAAAATGCCTGCATTGCACAGCCAGAAGATATGAGGTTCAGGCAGGATTTTCTAGCCTGACCTATGTAGCATAGAAGTGGGCCTAGAGTTATGTGGGTAGCACCTTGCTTCATGGTGCTCTCACATGAATCAAACAATTCTACAAATAAACTTATTTCACACATTATCTCGGAGAGGAAACAAGCAAACGAACAAACAAAAACCCTCTTATAATCCTGAATTTGTTGTTCTAATATTTTCAAAACCAAATGTCAGTTTTTCGTTCTGAAGTGCATTTTACGTTACCTTCTACCATCTTCTGCTTTTTGCAAATAAAAGTGGTGAATCAAAATAAATTTCCACAATTTCATTTATTTATTTATTTTATCCGTTGTGTTGAACTCAGACCAGAAAAGGCTACTCTTGTTTTAAAGGCATTAAAGCTTCAGTGCTCTGGGCTTCATTCCCACTGGGCAAAGTATTTAGGAAATATCTGTGAAATATATTAGTGTCTCTACACTCTTCCTCGCCTGTCAAAAGGGTGTTAATATTTTCTTTGTCTCCTTTGTCCAATGTTTTATGAATACTTAAAGTCAAGTACAGCTTCCATTTGCAATCACAGGAACCAGGACTCAGTCCCGTAGCAGAGCCTCCTGCAAGATATGTACATCACATCTTATGTGATAGGTTTATTGTCACTGTTGATAGCTCTTTAGTATTTTATATTTTTTTCAACAAATTGTGGACAAAAATAATGTCCATTAAAAACTGGAAAACACTTCATTGCACTTAGGGTTTCATTCAGGTCTGCAGCAATCATCTGTTGTGTACCACAAGCTTGTCATATCACAGCAAAGCATGGTCATGATGCTTTAAAACAATTGTGCAAACAAGTTGGCTCATATATGAAAAGTTACAATGTTATTTAGAAATACTGTGATTTTATAGTGCCTGAGAGGACAGCAGTGTGCTTAAACTTTTCTGGTTGCATTGGTAGAATTTCAGATCATTTAGCTATCAGAATACTCTTTGTATAACTCTAAGTAATCTATTAGAACAAAATTATGCCTTGCCTTCCTGCTCAGATTATTTTACTTCCTCTAGTAATATGTCATTCCGCATTCATTTAGATTCTCTGGAGTCTGCAGCTAATTAGGTGTGCCTACAGCTCTGGAAAATAGGTCTTCCATCTTATTTTCATGTTTGGATTCAATTTTCTATATTGAACAATTGCTTTGCTCTGGGATCTGTCAATGTTTTCTCTTCCTGTCCTGATCATGGCTGGAGAGGTAAAAGCAGAGGTGAGCCTAAGATGGCTCAGTTCTTTCTCTCTCTCTCTTTTTTTTTTTCTTTCTTTCTTTTTTTTTTTTTTTTTTTTTTTTGATTTTCCAGCACTCTCTGTGGTCAGTCTCAGGGAGAGCTGTTTGTTACAGATGTGTTCAAATGAAGGATGACTCTAGCCAGGCCATTGGAAGAGGAAGAAAAAACAAAACAAACCAAAAAAAAATCAAAACAACAAAGCAAAAAACCTACTTTCCTGGATAACCAGAAGACTTTTCTGGATACATTTGCTGTTAAAACATGTTGTAACTTGGGTTATGAGCTCATTTGTGCATGAACTGTTTTGCATCTGCACAGTGACTAGGGAAATGACCCAGGAACAGGTCTCCAGTGATGATGATACATAATGAAAACAAGTAGCAATAATAACCACAAATGCTTTGGATTGCCCACTTACTCTCCAAGTGCCTCTGAGCCACATTCTTGCTCAAATGGAGATAATGCTTACCTGTCTATAGAAAGTTCTTGAAAACCTATGAAAGTAAAGCACAGAAAGCACGGTATCTTTTAACAGAATTTACGTTGTAGATTTTATTTATTTATTTATTTATTCTGTAAGAATGTGTGTGAAAGCCTGGGGTAAGCTGGGAAAACGCCATCCAAGCAGATTCTCCATCTGTTCTGGAGGCCAAACCCTCTTCTGAGTCCTAGTACTGTGGGGTCTTTTTTTTTTGCTTGTTTTAAGTTCAAAGACAGGATCAATTCATATGACTTTCTGGTCTTCTCTGCTATAAGAAAAGGATGCAGTAATTTAAAAAAAAAAAAAAAAAAAAAAAAGGAAATGTACTCAGTCATGGCTGTGGGTGCCTGAGGAGCCATTAGGAACAGCGTTAAGTGGTGACATGCAGAAGAGAGCAGCTAGTCTACCTCCCCTCCTATTCCCCCATGCAGATATCTGCAGCCTGCAAACTTAACAGATCGGACACTTCAAACCAGTCACAAAAGCAGGAAGCATCACTTTTTTTTTTTTTTTTTTTTTTTTTTTGGTCATCTTTCACAAAATAAGCATGTGTCAGGAATGTGGCTGTTGAACTCTCTGACATTACAGAATCAATTCTATGAGAAGCTGTACTGAGCACATGCTTTTCCTTAAGTACCATATCTCGTTGAACTATCTAACGAAGAGCACAGAAATTCAGAATTAATCTCACAAAGATTAAATCTGATTCTAGTACACCCAGCACAGAACCAGAAAAAAAATATATATATTTTCAGCACAAAGGCCACGACAAGTTACTACAGCTCTCCAAACCTGACAATCACAATGCTGCACAAGAATCCTGAAAATGACTTTGCTCTTGCCTGGATTCTGCAGTCTCTGATCTTGAGGCCAGATTTTGGGCCTTTTTGGTGTTTGCTGATTTTGCTCCTGCTGCCTTAGTATGTATTGACTGCAGGTTTGCATTTAGCAGATCTGGAGAGAAAACAGCAGGACCCTCTGAAACTTCTCGGTCTATAGCAACTTTTAAGTCATCACAGTGCTCCCTCCGTTCTTGTTTAGCCTCATTTTTTGATCATTGCAGGAGTCTAAGTGGAGCAATATGGCTCTTTGTGTTCTTTTTATTAAACAGTGAATAAAGGAAGAATATGGCTCATTCAATGGGTACCTCAGAAGACATGAACATTCAGTGTGCCTGTCAGTTAGCTGCTCATGAATGTGGAGAACAGCTTATATCAACTTCAAATGCTTTTGTCATACAAAAATAAAATTTTAAAAAAATATGCCACACATGCAAAATGCTATTATCAAAGACTTATCACTTGACCAAATCTGAACTCACTTTTATCAAGCCACTCAAGAGAGTGTTCTGATGAGGCTGAGGCCTGCTTCCCTTGCTGAGTGGTATATGCCCATATCTAGGTCTTCTGAACTGCTTGTAAAACAGAAAACACTAAAACCTCTTAAAAATCAAGATCACTTCAAGGACCAGGAGAAATGAATTCTTTCTCCCTCAAAATCAGCATTCATTTATGTTTGTAATAACACCTCTACTATGTTTATTCTGGTTTTCCAAAAACATTCAGTTCTGGGGGATATAACAAAAGTGCTAATGCAGGAAATATATAACTCAAATGGTCTAGTGATCTCTCTAGGTGCTGGTTAAATTTTAGCTGTAATAAATACAGTTGCATTGCATCTTTCCCTGTTTGTTGTAGAAAATTGTAAAGGCAAATCACCCAGCTGAATTGTAGTGATTAATGTCTCTCAAGCAATCTGCCCTGCCTCAAATCACAAGAGAGTATGGAAAGGCATAATTCGACTGCCATCAGCTCTTTTACAACAGTGAATTAATTCCCGCCTCACTGGGCTGAGGGACCAGGGTGGAGGTATCCACACACCTCAGAACACTTGGCCACAGTGGTACCATTTCAGGGAGCCCAGTCACTTGTACCCACAGTGGATCATCAATGGATGCTCCGCCCAACTGACTTCATGTTAAAGATGACATATAGTCAGGTAGGCACTCACATAGTTCCTTTGTCTGGGTTTTAGATGAGTTGTTTCCATGGAAATAGGTTGTTTCTGTTTATTCATGCCTGTACTCTGATTTTAAGCATTATTGTACAGCCCTATCTTTCTGGAAGTTACTGAAGAAGGCATATTGAAGCTTTTTGGCTCCATATCTTTTAATTTAGTTTTTCCCTTAAGTTTATAAACAAAAAGTTTACAAATATCTACCATTACAAAATTGATTTGCAATATATGTACTATATTAATGAAAAATAGCAAACTGTTACAAACACTTACTGCTTACTTTAATAGCAGAACATATGTGGGCAGCAAAGCAAATTAAACTTTTTTTTGACTTTTTAAAAAATATTTATGAATCTCTGTCAAATTAAGTCCTTTTTAAAAGAAAATTTGCAAGTTCACAGGAAAAAAGTACGTTTTCTAATGGAAATCACATCAAGAAACATGGTATTTTCAACACAATCTTTTCACTAGTGATGCAACTTTTCACAGGACAGCAGTGGCAGGCCTACTACTGTGTGTCTAGCAGAGAGGTGACTATATATATAGCATATCACAGGAAAAACAAGTACAGAAAAAAAAAAGGTATTGCTTCTCCCTTACTTCTTTGGTATGTGCCTTAGCACTGTTTGAAGTTTCTTGGTAGTGGTGAAATAACAATAGTACTTTTCTACATTTATTTTTTAATCTGCAGAATCTTTTAGAAAAAACTAGTGAGCTGGGTCTAATGATGCCTTTGGGAAGAAGACAGGTATTGTCTTCCTTTTACACGTGATGAAAATGATAGATGAAGGTTTTAAAGGATGAAAGGGAAAAATTGCCTTCCCCTTTCATGGAGATTTGGCCTCAGACTTCTCAACTAAGGTAGTTTTGTTGCACACAAGGGACCTGTACCTGGGAAAGAAATACCATGCCTCCTTGCAGAACATCCCCTCATAGATCTCCCTGGACCTGTTAAGATAAGTTAACAGACTGAGCAAATTCCTGATTCAGGGGGCACAGATGTGAAACGGATTCAAAATCAAACACTGTGCCACAGCCACAGCTATCCGTGAGTGCAGCTCCTTGACACAATGACAGGAGAAGGCATGCAGGTTTTGGCATGAAAGAAAGGGATTTGGGAATCTGCATGCTTCAACTTGAATGCATTTGTTCCAGAGAAACAGAGGTGGTGTAATGATACATTGTGGGAAAAAAAAAAAAAAAAAAAAAAAGTACATTGCAATTACATTGTGATGTTCCCACCACAGTCATTATGTACTCTGATTAACTTCACTGTGTCTCTCAATTGCATCAATTAGAGCTGTACATTCAATTTTGGGGATAATTTTCTCAGTTTGGCACTGCAAAAGGGTGTTTTTACCTTCCTTATGCTCCACAGGTCTTTACATCTTTCTTGGCCTATTTTGAGGCTGTTTCCTTAGTGTTTTCACTGCCCCCTTCTATTATTTATGGTTATTATTATTATTATTAGGCAGCCACATTTGTTTTGTCTGTGTACTGGAAACTTTCTCCTGTACAGTGAGCAAGCTCTTGATATTTGATGCAGCTTAAAGAACATGCATGATTCAGCAAGGATTTTTCTTTAATGTAGACTTCATGGCCCCATCTCCACTTCTACCATGCGGAGATTTCTTCAGCCACATCTAAGATCCTGAGAATAAGTGGAAACATTTTGCTGAGAGCGGGGTTTGAATACATGCCGTGAATTTATTAAGTCCTCTGTGCCAAACTGCTTGAGGTAAAACTGATCCTGCATGTGCAGGATAAACATTCCCCATTGACATGGTAAATTAGAAAGCCTGCTGAGTTATCCTGGGTCACAGACTATATAGTCATTATCTTCCTTAGCACAGGACGTGGAGACCTGCTGTAGACTTTCATCACCAAATAATCAACCTTCATAAATGCACCATCAGTCTGCAAATATTCCATTTTCACAATGCAAAAAGAAAATGAAATAACAACAGCAAACAAACAACAAACAAACAAAACCACTACCTGGGCACCTCTCTGTTTGAGAAACAAAGGTGGCAAAGCTTTGCTTTTTCATTTTTTTTATTTTTTTTTCCTGCAATATGTGGACAAAGAGGTTTCCACATTCATAAATAGAAACTGCAGATTTTGTAGCATCTGCTTGACTGTTTTAGCCATCACTATAACAAACGACCATCCAATTAATACTAAAGAGCAAGAACTGTCAGCTCAGCTGCAGAATGTCTTTCTATGCTGCAGATTAAAATCACTTGTTTTTCAGTGACTCCTTTGTATTAACAATTTGAAGTTTGGTGGGGAAGCTGTTTTGGGCTGTGGCAAAGTTGTGGAGCAGACGTGGGAATGCAGGGCCTTTGTAACTTTGCTTTTAGTTACATGGGGACAGACTTCAGAGGCTACATATTTGCTTTTGCCTGGGGTTGCTGTGACTTGGTAGCATCCAGCAGCTGCAAACAGGACCTGTGTTCACCTGCAGCTGAAATAAAGCCACCCATGTGAAGAAACAAGGCATCTCTATAAACTATGATTTGGGAATGATTTTCTCCTATTCTGTTGGAATTTCAGGTGAATTTAGGTAGGCTTAACACGTGTAGTTTCAACCGTTTCTGGCTGAGACTGTGATGTTAAAACACCAGCCCATGGTTTCTGATAGCACTGGGCTGTAAGAATTTGTGGCTTACCACTTGCTTGAGTGGCAAGGAAATCACAATATCTCCAAGGAGTTTTCAACATATTCTAACATGTGCTATCAGTTACATTTTCTGAAGAATTCAGTTACTCAAAGCTCTTTCTGGGTAGAAAATGTTGGTTGGTGATCGCCCAGCTCTCCAATCTGCCCAGAGCTCTCTGCAAGGCCTTTCCACCCTCGACAGAGTCAACAACTCCTCGCAGTTTGGTATCATCAACAGATTTGCTCAAAACACCTTCTAGTCCTACATCCAAATCATTTATAAAAACACTGAAGAGGACTGGCCCTCAAATGGAGCCTTAGGGTCCCAACTGGTGACAGGCCACCAGCCTGATGCGGCCCCATTAACCACAAACCTTTGAGCCCTGCAAACATATTCTTGTACTGAATGGCAAATCCCACCAGGCTTCTAATGATGAATTCTCTCTTCAGAGGAAATCCCCAGCACGCAGGGACATGTGAACTACCATGTTAAAGCTATCACTCAGGATGCTGTATCCCATCTATTGAGGTGCTGTTCAGTCTTTGTTCCTTGCCGTCAGGTGCTGACAGGAGGCAGGTGCCTCGGAGTCCCCGAGTGTTTACAGCTGGGGCAGGGGGAGTCAGGCTTGGTTCTGAGGCTCAGGGAGGGTCGATTTAGCCCCCTTCTCTGGCAGGGACCTGGCAGCTCCTGGCTCCTGGCCCTGAGGAGAAAGCGC
The DNA here is from genome assembly GCF_011077185.1 of Oxyura jamaicensis. Classification (NCBI taxonomy): domain Eukaryota; kingdom Metazoa; phylum Chordata; class Aves; order Anseriformes; family Anatidae; genus Oxyura; species Oxyura jamaicensis. Next base: position 40,070,454 of record NC_048896.1, on the reverse strand, counting down.
GGGCTGAGAGGGTGGCGGGCTGTCTGAGGAGAAAATGTGGGCTGGGACCGGGGGTCCTGTGGGCTGGAGAGGGTCCCAAGCCCCTCCAGGCTCGGTCTCACACTGCTTCCCCCTTGCCTTGCCCTGCCCGGCCCAGATATGACACGAAGAGGCTTGGCAACTACATCAGCCAATTCCTTCAGGACCCTGTGATGCATGTTGTCAGGCCCCACAGACTTGTACTTGTTCATTTTCATCAGGTGGTCTCGAACCTACTCTTTGCTTACAGTGGGAGGCACTCTGGTCCTCCAGCCCCCACCTAGAGGTTCAGGGACTTAAAAGATGTGTGAAGCCTGACTGGCAATGAAGACTGAGGCAAAGAAGTTATAAAGTACCATCTGCCTTCTCCATGTTTCTCTGTCTTTATTTGTCAGAGGTGGTACACACTCTCCTTAGTCCTTCTTTTGAGGCCAATGTTCCTGTAGAACCCCTTCTTGTTATTCTTTGCATCCTTCGCCAAGTTTAGTTCTGTCAGTGCCTTGGCTTTCCCTATCCCTCCCCTGCATGCCCAGACAGCATTTCTGTACTCTGCCCAGGGCCCATGTCCCTGTTTCCACCGTTAGTGCATAAAATCTTGGGGGCTGCTGCACCATTTGGGAATAAAAACCAGGCCTCCCATATGACAGGCAAGAATTCTATCACTGAACCACCAATGCCAGATAAAAAGTCTTGAAGAAGGCTGTGAGAAGATGGCTCTCTGAGGAGGCTGGTTGAAGCAGAGAATGGCAGTAACTCAAACCCAGAAGCCAGAACCCACTGTTTTTAAGGCACAGAGCTCAGAGAACTGAAGTCCAGTCCAGATACAAAAATGCATCATAGAAATGTCCTGTGCTTATCCCACTTGGCCTTTGGATCCAAGACAAAATGAGACACAGGAACCTGCAACATGAAGCCTTTCAATATGGCAGTTTGCAGAGCTTTGCTTGCCCTTGCTACATTTTTTGTTTGTGTCCTGATGAACTTCTTCCTATTCAAGCATGCTGAAGACAGGAAAATAAATAGCAAACTGGTGTTATATATAGCACTGATTTCCCTGTGGGAAGCTGTCTGCAGATCATTGCATTCATTTTATGTACCTGAACTGTAACTTGCACTTCCAAACCTTACTGAAAATGCACAGCCTTCTATCTACAATGTGTTTCTATTTGATTAATTTATCTCAGCAAGAACTTTTAAAGTTAGAATATGACGGGAAAAAATAAAATATTTTTATGTTATTTTTTTTCATTGTGATATTAAGATTTGTCAACAATGAAAGAGTAAGGGCAAAAATGTATGAAAGAACAACTTTGTGAAGCTGCATGACAGGATTTGGAAAGAAAAAACACTTTTTTGCCCTTTTCTATCTTTGATTTAGCCACAGCATTGATGTGACAAAGCAGAAGTAGCCCAAGTCATCTCATTTTTTATGGAAGATGAAGACAAGGGCATATGCGTTTAATTCTCCCATAGGGCAAAAACAGAGCCCTACCACAATTAAAGATCTTTTTCCTTTACCTTCAGTGAAGTCATGATATCAGATACTCCTGCTGGAAGGTGTGTCAATAAAGAGGACAGTGGGAGACCAGCCCTCTGGGATACGCATATAGTCTTTGCAGATGCTGTGCCAGATTCTTGCCAGCCACAAGACTGTCCCATTTGCTAGTATCCTTTATTGCTTTGCATGGTTGCCCAGGACAAAGCAGAATTTAGGCATGATGTTCACAAAACCTTGTAACCTTACCACAGGCTAGTGAACAATCCCAGCAAACTAAAAATGGTCCACTTAAAATGTTGCTATTAGCAGATATTGTTTACCATTTTTCTATCAAGGTGAATCCAAAGTATAAATCAAACTTCGCAGCATAAATCTTGTTAATTACCATGTTAGTAAATCAGCTCACCTAAATAATCTTGAGCTTTGATGATAAATAATCTTGAGCTTTGACAATGATGCAGTCTTCTGGATTGAAAATTCAGCTCCAGTGTGTGCAGTGAACTTGATCTACTGACATTTCAAAGGATTGAGATCCTATTTCCGATGGTTCAGTTTATACTCAACTATAAACTACTTTCGGCAGTACTGAGCTGAATACAAACAGCTGATGTTCAGGTCTGGAGTCAAACAGTCTGTCTCATCTAGCGTAAGTAGAGTAGGTTAGGGAAAGCACATAATTTGTACATGTTTTCCAACAGAAAATAACAAATAAACACGGGAATACATGGAGACAATGCAGCACATAGAAAGAATGCTCCTGGGAACTGCTTTTTGTTTGTTTCAACTTTTCCATTTGGAAGGCAAATCTGATGTTTTCAGTACATACCTTCAAGCTTATTCCCAGAATAAAAAGCTTGTGTTAAGAGTTATGTGATTTCTGATTTTCACAGAAGGTCTGGTATTGTTTGGCAATAAATTACATTTTATACAGATACAGTTACGAGTCTACTCAGATCTGACAGCCCTTAATTATTCAAGACACGAACTAATAAAATCTACATCTGGAAACAATGTCACTGATTTTGGCACTGGAAAGTCTGACTTAATGTTAAACACATAGTTTTAAATGCAAAGCTTTGAGAGATATTAATACAATTGAATAGTCCTTTTACAGTGAATTTTAAAATATACTGCACATACCTTTTATTTAATAGTTACAATGTTTCACCACATTTCAGTGTGCTGCATTCTCTCCATAAATCTACCAGCTGAGTTTTCTTGTCCCAAAAATCTGATGCTTGCTCTCGTGTGATTCTTTCAGCATAGCTGTGGCGAGGAACAGTACTTTCCAGGATTCAGAACTTGGCTGTTTTGACACTGCTTGACTGGGTTTTCTGATATACGATCAAGCATATCTGCATCGCTTGCAAATATGCTTGTCAAGATGCTTACTCTTCAAATAGTCCTGAGGAAAGGAAAACATGGATTTTCTGTTACTGTCCTTTTCACATATTGCCAGGGACGTTTTGAAACTAATACAGAATTGCTTTAGTAAATAAATATTCAACTTTAGAAAATCTAAGCTACTGGATGAGCCAATAATTAATAGATTTGAGGGTTACTAGAAAATTTTCTAATGGAAAAAGAAGCTCATTTTTAAATAAACCCTAAGGAAAGCTAGATACCAACCTCAGCTCAGTAGTGTTCATAGCATGTGGAATAAAGTTTTCCAGACCATTTGAATTCTGGGCAATTTTTTTTATTAAGATGATAGATGGCTGAAATACATTCCTGGCATATTCACCAATGGCATTGCTGGCAGAACCGTCAGCCACAGAAGATGCCTAGATGCCTTCAGACTGAGTTTTTTTTTTTTTCTGTTTGTTTTTGTTTTTTTCGCCATACTTAGACTGGTAAACAAGTCTAATAAGTTTAGCAAATACCTTTCTGCCTCAGCTTAATTAGACTGGCATTTTACAAGAGCTTGTTATTGCAAATCACCCATCGCTTTGATTAGAATCCATATATATGGAATAAGGTGGAGTCAGTTCAAAAAGTATGGTGTTACCAACACACTCGGGTGTGCTTGGAATCCACACTACCACCTGCCATACTGATTAGATCATCTACTGGTACGAAGAGCTTCAAACCTAACTTCCCAATAGTATCTGGTAGCACAGCACTATCAGCATTGCTGGCATGAAAGCAGAGAACAGCTATTATACAAAATGGAGACAATCAAACCCTGGCAAGGTGTGCTGTGACCAGCCTGTTGAAAGCCCGTGGGCTTTACTACTGAATTCCATGCAACCCTGTCTGGAAAAATACTGCAGAAAGAGTGAAAGGATGGGGCTCTTTAAATGATGAAGTTTCAGTAGATAGCTTTCCTCTTGCTCATCGAATTTTCATTAAAACTCCTAATAAGCTTTAAATATTTAAATAAGCACATCAGTGTTTTGAACCCAGAAACTGTTTTTCTCAGCAGGCTACTTATGGCAACACATGGTGTTTCTGAAGGTACACCTATAAGATCTATTAATTTAATATAACTTCCTCTGTCAGTCCCCAAAACTTGGAAGGTGCAAACATAGTTTTAGAATGGCATCGCTTCCATCCACAGGTAAGTTCTGCAATGTATTTCTTGGCCGTGTTCTGCAGCAGGCCTGCGTAGATGTTTTTTAACATACTGAGATCCCAAGTCGAGCACTGCTTATTGATGAGTGGTTTGTGAAGTTGCTCTTTCTTTTTTTTTTTTCTTATTTTGGTTTATTTGTCTATTTTTACATTTATTCATCAAGCAGGAGGTAAAAGAGTCACACAATGATACAGAATGAAGGAACAAAGTTGTTCACAGCAATTAGAGCAATTATATTAAAAAATAACAGCTTCTTCCCTTAAGAACTGAAAGTAATCAGATCAAGTATGCTATTTGCAAGGTACAAGTTCTATTTTGTTTGAATTCATACAGGGAATTTTGCTAACAAAAAAAACACACAATAAAGGGTCAGAGGGCAGCCCTGGAGAAAATAAGAGAAAAAAAAAATGAGAAGTTTTCTACTTATTTTCCTTCAGGCATGCTTGGTTCATATTTTCAAATTTGTCCTCATAGATGTATTTTAAGCAAAAACTATGATCTTAATATAAAGCTATGCATTGCCGGGAACTGGATTTTTAAGTGAATCTCACATATTGTAATATAAAGCACAAAAAATCAATGTGTCAGAGGCAATATCTGATCTTGGTTTCGATGTGCAAAACACATACTCCTTGTAGCATTCAAGCACAAGTTCAATGGCATTCATGTTTCCCAGGAGAGAAAAATGAGGGCTCTGTCACATTTCATAGTCAGTTACTATATTTGAGTGGGGACATCAAGTTTAAAAGTACCTAAGTGGCTCCAACTAACAGTGACAGTGTTATCTTTCTGCTACAGTATCATATACCTGCTTACAAATGACATGATTTTAAGTAAGATCTGGCATTTTCACAGCCTTTCTTTCCCTCTTCCGGAAAAATGCTGACATTGAATCAAAATCAGACAAAATGCTGAAATTGAATCTGTGACATGGGTACTGTTGTAATATCAACAGCGTGATGTCATCATCATGGATTTGTGACTTCACTGCGAAGTCCAGAAGAAAGCAGGGGTGTGCCCTGAGAACATTTAAACATTAAAGGAAAAATAATTTGGACCTCAGATTTTTTTTTTTTTTGTGAGTGGATTTTATTTTATTTTATTTTTAAAGAACAAAAATAAGGAGTTTAATCTGTATTTCATTAGCCAACCACCCTGTTTTCCCACTGCAGATAGCAAGATCAGCTGATTATTTCACTGGAAAACATCTGCTAACCTTTTTGTGAATGGATATATTTTAATGGTTACTCCCTCTTTCCCATCTTAAGTACAGGGTGTCAGATGAGTACTTCTGCATTCCTTAGACATTTTAGCTAGCATCAATGAAAATATCACAAATGTCTACAAATGGTTTGTTTTTTAATTCCTTCTGAGATCCACTTCTATCAAGTCCTGGAGCTACCTGAAGGTTCTTGACTGATCTAATTCCTTCCTGATTCTTCCTTTCTCACTTGTTAGCTTTTTTTCTCCCTCCCTGTCTGCATGCAGCAGAAGTATTCCTGCTTCCTCAATTTTCCCTGGTGAAGCACAGACACAAGAAAGTCATTGAGATTCCTGGTTCTGTATGCTTGCCCTGTCTTTCAAAGCCTAGAGTGTTGCCCCAGCAAGACTACTTTGTAGGACTGCAAAATATTTTATTCTTATTCACAGCTTCTGCAGTCCTGGTTTCATTTTCACTAGTGGTTTTCCAAGGCTGTTTCTTGTATTCATTGATCAACACAAAGGTAGCGTTTCATCTACGAGGTTAGTGTCTTCATACACACTTTACTTGATCAGTCCCTCTGTTTCCCTGTTCTATCATGTCTGGAGTTTACTACTTTTAGTAAATATTTATTCCTTAATTTTAATTTATTTTATTTTTTATTATTTTATTTTATTATTTTATTTTATTTTTCACAGAGGGCTTGGAAACTGCTTCTCAGTGCTCAGTTCTGCTTTCATCTGCCTCATTCTTATTTTATCCAACAGCAGATTTTTATCAGTATTAACTTTTCTAAGATTTTAATGGCTGAATTGGACACTGGTGTTTTCATTTGGGAAATGAAATGCCACGCTTTATTGCTGGCAAGCACAGGCCAACTTGTGAAATCCTGGTGAAGTTAATAATTCAATTCCACTGGTGCCTGATCTGTAAAATCTGAGCCTGATTCCTTCTTGCTGCTGTGTATCCACATTGAATTAAGTGGTTTCTGCAAATGAAAATGAAAAAAATATGCTCATGATTAAACAGAGACAGAGGATTGCTGTTTCCTGTCCTCCTGCCACATCTTCTGTCCCAGCCAACAGCACTTCATGCTCAAAAGTGCCTCAGGCATCAGAAAGACCAGAGATCATTCTGGGTCTAATCAGTGCCTCAGGTGGACAGGACTTCCCCTGTATGGGTTGATAAAGTTCAGCATTAATCATATGAGGTGGTTTACAGGGTGCCTTGACTGTTGCAGTCATGGCCTGGCTGGGGCTACGTACATGTCAGGATTAGTTGTAGACAGGTTGTTGGGGATCATGGGCTGAATCCTCAGCTGAACCAGGCAGGAATCACCTGGTGTCTTCACACTCCCCAGTAGATGTTTTTTTCCTGCTTACTCACTGCTGTATCTTTGCACAGGCTAGCGAAGCGTTCAAACTACAGTTTGACCTCTCAGAGGGTTTAAAGAGAGATGATCCTGGAGGAGAACAGAACCCCCAAATAATTTCAATTCTGTATTACTCAAATGACGTCTAGGGTTTATTAGCCAGTCCCCAGGAGCAGATGCCACAGTGCTGAGATAGGTACCAGAGCTGAGGCCTCTGCATGTCTCAGAAGAAGAATTTCAACAGAGAAAGTAGACAGGGAACTCACCAAATACTGGTGAGGGTGGACTGGCAGAAAATGCCTTTTTAATTAGGTGCACCAGAGAAGGGAAACCCACCCTGTGCTTAGGATAAGTTGTTAGGCTCAGTCTTTTTTTGTAAAAGATGAGTGGAGGAGTTCACCATTTCTATAATAGCAGAGGTTAGAGCTGCTGATAAAGGCATAAAGCAGAGGGTGGAGGAGAACTGTCCCTGTGGTAAATTCCCTAACCACCTGGCATGAAACTGGAACAACTGTGCTACTGAAAATTTTCGTCTAACAGAAGGGAATTCAAGTCTCAGGGACCAGAAAGAACAGGAGAGGGAAAAGACCTGGTGGCAAACGGGAACCTTATCTGTTCTCATGGATTTATTTGCAAGTCTTGTATGAGAGAGCTACAGAAACAAACCCATGGACTCTTTCCTAATAGCTAATCATCACCAGCAAAGGCACAGCTGCCTGGGATCCCAAATTCCTCCTAGAGTGGAGGAAGAAAGTCAGCAGAAAACAAATTCACCAGATGTTCTTCTACTGGATTTCACAGTTAGTGCTCATGCTTAAAGAAAGCTATTGTATGGGAGTGGTGAAAGACATGATTCAACACTTGTGATCAATTTAGAGGTTAACGAGCACTTAATTGCAGATTGTGCTTTTTCACTGCCCATTAAAGTAAGGTAAAATTCCTAAAGAAACAAAACAACAACAACAACAACAAATCAGACATAATAAATTGTAACCCAAGAGTCCCTCTGATCTTAAATCCTCTCATTAATGGTTAGTTAGTTTTAAGACACGTATCATTAGCAGCTCACTGCTGAGTGTAAGCTCTTTGGCTCTGGAGCAATAGCCCAACTTCTGTTGTGTGAATCAGCGTACAAGTTTCAGGAGGCCATTTATTTCAACCTTTGGCTATGACCTCATGCAAGCCCACTGATCTCTTGCTTGTTCCTGTCACCACAAGGTACATCTAATTCCTTTCTTAACTTGGGAACAAAACTCCCTAATACAAAGAAATCTCAGAAGAGCAAGTTGCAGTAGGCACACTGCAAACAAGTAGGATATACTGCAAACATACACATTGAGCTCTTTCCTTGCACAATGGCTCATTTCTGCAGTCATGCCAAGCATCCACTTTGGAAAGAGTGTTTAAAAATGGTAACTTCAATCTGTAGCTGTAGACATAAGCAAGCCGTTGGCCTAGGAACTGGAATGTTTTTTCAATTAGATGGACTCAAAATTTAGCTTCTGGGCAGCAGTTTTTTGATTTACTCTGAATCCACAGACAAACTGATCTGTGAATAGCCATTGATTTTGCAGAGGGATTTGATTTTAGGAATTATGGCCTAGATTCATCATACCAGTGACAGATAGATTTTCATACTTTGGATTTTATTAATGGCATGTTCTTTGCTTGTTAACATTCAAAGGAGATCAGTCACAAGGTATTCTGCTGCTAGAGTTTTCTGGAGGAAGGACAGCATATATGGAGACAGGAGTACATGTCAGCTTGTACTGGCCTCAGAGAAACACAATGCCTTTTTTTGTCTGGGAATAATCGGAAACGGGTCTAAATTTCAGCCAGTACAAGAATATCACTGATCTCTTGTAAAATTCTGCATGGACTGAAATGTGTTATTATCAGTGTGATTTTGTTCACAATGCCTTGATTATCCCCCATCCCTAATTAATGGAAGAAAACATAAAATTTTGTGCAAAGCTGTTCAGGGAAAATACATTTATCAAGCACTCCTGATAACCAATACTGTGCTCCGGTTACTAACCCCTGGTGCTTTTCTCCATTGATAGACTACCCACATGAACTCTCCAATCTAAAAAGCCTTGGGCCCTACTTATTCTCTGGAAAAATCAGCTACCACTTCCTCAAGCATGCATCATTTAACTCCTTGAACCTGTGCCAAAGTAATCAGTACTATATAGGAAAATTGTATTAATGTTAAGTAACCCTTTTATACAGCCCATGCTGTGCATTTTCTTTTCAACATTTTTGGCATTCAATGCTGTAGTCTAAAAACTTTCATTCACAATTAAATTAGCTGACTGAATAAGCTCTATGAAAGCTCTGCCCAGCTGCAGGGAAGAATTGAACACTTAAGTTCTGCAAGACTGTTTTTTGTAAGATCACTGAAATATATATATATTTTTTCTCATTTCTGTTCATTTTGGGCAAAACTCTGTGTGATAAGAAGTCAAAGTTTTACTTCAGTGACCCAGCCAGCCCCATGCCTGGGAGACGTCAAAGCACTGACATGGTTAGTTTGTCAGGCACTTCAGAGCATGGATCCAGCTTATTAGCTTCAGACTCCAGACAAATCCCAAGAGCACAGAAGGCACAGGACACTGAGAGAACGGCATAACGAATGTAAGAGACTGATGAATGTGTTGTCCTGGCTTTAGTGTTAGCAGGTTTCTTAGCAACTGAAATAATTCAGATGATCACATTCCTAATTTGGAAAGGCTGAAGTATTTAGCTGCCCAAAGAATACTTAAAATAGAATACATTTTTATTTTATTTTATTTTATTTTATTTTATTTTATTTTTATTATTTTTTATTTTATTGTATTTTTAGTGGGAGATTGCAAGAACAGGATGTATCAATGACTGGGCCAGTTGATCTGCACACTGTTCTCTTAAGTGTGCCATTGGTTTCCCTTCTGGACTTTTGGGGAAAAAAAGGCAGCACTTTTCCCATCAAACCACTCGTTCTTACCAAGACTGATATTTTTTCCTTTCCTGTTGATTCTCTTTGAGCCAACAGTTTCCTTCTGGCCTTATTTTGGAATTGCATGTATATTTTTTGAGTGCAAAGCTGAAAACAATATACTGGCACACACAGAAAATGGACATTCAAAATGGGTGTTCTTTTATTCCTTAGGAGTTTTGCTGTATCTCAGAATTTGTTCTGAAGTTAATGCTATTGCATATTACATACTTTACAAGTTGACTAGATGATCTTTAAGGTCCCTTCCAACTCAAACCATTCTATGATTCTATGATTCTATGATGCTCCTTGTGGGGTTGAGAGGAGGAGACAGGGAGGCCTACCTGAAGGCCTGTACCCTAGACATCACCATCACGGGTGGAGCATGAGATGTCACTGCACAGTCAATGGGACTGTGCCCAAGTGCTGGTACGTGGCCTGCTAAAGGAAAATTTGAATTGGCTGAAAGGGATCTTTCTGGAACGAGCTCCTTTCACCAAAAGTGAAAAGTGCCCACTAAGCAGGGCAAATAGAAAGTGCAAATATTCCACTTTCAGGCTCTGTGAACTTCCCTGAACTATCATTTATCAGATGACGCCCATAATTTTTTAAATTGATTTTTTCTACCTTCACATAGTGCTGAACAAGATGTTTTCTATGCATAGGTCCCTTTAGAGATGTACATATTTACAATTGTGTGCGACTGGTTTAACAGCAGGTTTCAGAAGGAGGTGGGGATAAGTATATAACTTTTCATTATTCTAATGTATATTGGCAAATAAAATTGCCATAGCAAAAACTCTCTTTGACTAGAGTCATGTGCCTAAAGCCTTGGGAATATATAGGAAGGCAGTGAAAATGTAGATCATACCTGTTTGATTAGAAGCCATCTCCCAAGCCTCATCTCAGCCTCACAAATACATCGCTCTGTAGCTGTACTGCAGGACTTGGGATGTGCTGAGCATGACGTGCATTTCAGTTCATAAGTTCCCACCTGGCTTTTGTCCAAATGATACTTTAATTCAACTGTAAGTGGAAAACATTCAATTAGATGAATATAGATCTTAATAAACTGCGTGCTTCACATCACCACTTGGAAAAAATGTATGCTAAATACTTGTTGAAAAATGCAGTTTCACATGTGGGGACTTAAAAGATAGTCTATTTGTCCTGTAGTGACGAAGGGCTGGTTAACCTGCCTGTTTGAGGCTCAGCTACAATTGTAAAAGACACGTTAACAAGCTGAGACTGGGACGACTATCTTCATTTTCCCAAATCAGCCCTTGCCCTCTCTATTGGCGAAGATCAGGAATAGAATGCACAAAGCTGCAGCAGACGTTCTTTGTTACCAACCTCAAGATGCACAGCTGAGGGTCAAAATCTCACACTGTTCCAAACCCTGAGCTTTCGCTAAATTCTGCCTGGGTGGAGGGCATCGCCCAAATCTCTGTAAATAGAAATGCCTCTGTCAGTTCAGTGTAGTCTGCTAGGACTGTGGGCTAAGCAAATGCTTTATCTTTTTATCAAGTGTCTTATGTGTTTAAAATTACATCAGCACGTGATTTGTTCAACAAGAGAGAGGGGAGGGAAATAATAATAGTGACAGTAGTAGAAATGCATCCCTCCTTCTCCACAAAGGCATAATGACCTTTATGAACCTAGTTTCTTACTGCCTTTATTACATGAGAGAAAATAGAGGCTGGAATGTGTTTTCATATCGTATTTTGAAATACAAAGTTCTTGTTAATGGAAGTGAAAACTAATTATAAGCAGCAACCTAAAATATTACACAGGTCAGCTCTTTTCTCCCTCCCCAAACAACAAGATTGACTTAAAGGACATGAGTATTGTTGCTTTCTTCCCTGAATAGATGTTGCATTCTTATTTGTCCCCTCCACATCAGGGGAGAACCACCTACTCAAAGCCTCTCAGTAAATATAAGAAGCTGCCTTACTTGTTCCTGATTTCTGTGTTCTATACCCAGAGGGAAGGGAGGGGCTGCATTTCCTACAAGCGAAAGGAGGAAGAAACAGGAGGAAGAGGAAGGGCACAGAATTTTTCCAGATGCCAGAGCCAACTGATCTTTCAGTGTTTTTGGCATTGCCCACCTCCAGCAGCAGTCAGGTTGCAGCAGTCTGTGCCATAGCCCAGGATCCACAGCTGAATACGGATCTTCAGAGGTCAGATCAAAAGACATCAAGGTCAGATTAGAAGGCCTTGAGTTTGCTGTTCGTTGCCTGGTGCCCAAACTAGAACTATCTTTTCACTCTGCACATGCAGCAATAAATATTACCGAGGAGGAGGAATGCTGTCAGCAGCCAGAGCAATGGCTGAGCGTGGCTGAAGGGGAGGCAGGAAGCGGTCTGCATCTAAAGTGGTCTGACTGTGTACCACTTCCAAAAACAAGATAGAAATTGTGGCTTTCTGAACCTGATGTCCACAGGGAGCTGTACAACAGAGCACTTAGCTACGACACTTAGCTCAGAATGACTGTGGAAAACCAATTGTCTGTAATACTGGATTTCAGAACGGAGCTCACTGACCAGACCATATGGAAAAACAGCAGACGACAGAAAACTCCCAATACTACCCAAAACAAGCTAAAATGCACTGTTACTGGTGTTCTCCAGAAAATGGGACATTGGAAGAAAATGGCATTCTGAAATCACTTTGCATGAATAGATGGCAGGCTCAGCTTTGCAAATCTACCTGACAGCAGTTTCAAAATATTATTCTCTTCCATTTTTGGTCTGGCATCCACAGAAGCTGCTTTATATGCTTTTAGGTACAGCATGTCACTCATTTGTCATCTCCAAAAATGTCTCCATGTCTTAGTTTTATTCTCTCTCTTTTCTCAGAAAACAAACAAACAAACAAAACACATATTTTTGTGGACACCTGGGTTGTTTATTCCTTCAGCATACTAAGAGTGAAGGATTTGTATGCTTATTTTATTTTATTTTATTTTATTTTATTTTATTTTATTTTATTTTATTTTATTTTAACTGGTTTATGTCATCAGTTCTTCCTAAATGGAAGTATTAGAGAAAATGCCATTAAACAGGAGAGTTACAGTAATATTTTTCAGGAACTTCTTCAAATGCTTTAGGTGGCTGCTTTCACAGTCATTTTACTTCCAGATTGTATCAATAGACTGAAATATTCCCCTCTGAAATTTGAAGGAGGTGGGTTTGTTGACAGGAGGCACGACAAAGTTACAGGGTCAATTTATTTTCAATAATAAAAACAGCAAGTCAGACTGAACTTGTGTTTCAGCTTCTGGCCTCAGCTTCTCCTTTTTTGACTGGACTGCCCAGACCCACAATCTTCATGCCAACCTGCTTAACCTAGGGACAGAAGAAGCCACAGCAATGACAGACTAACAATGCCTTTATCTCATATTGTTACAAGCTTCTTTGCAGCTTTGCCAAACTTCCGTAGATGCAAGCAGAAAACTCAGGCACACATGGGAATATGACAGTATAATAATAAGTGTCTGAACTGTAGATTATTCAAATAATTAACTCAACCATCTACTTGGTGATCTACCTTAAATGATTAAATCTCTGGAGATACATGCTGAATCAGATTTAAAATGACTGATATGCTTAATTACAATAATTGCAAGCAGAGCACATATGAAGCATTTTATTACAGACTTTTGTGGACTATGTCTGGCTTAATTGATAAACTAATTAACCAGCAGAAGGCAGCTTTGGTGAATTTATGTAAATGACAATAGGCTGGAGGGTTTTAAGGTTTGCATCCTCTGGCTTTGCCACTGGGGCTTTCTCAGGGTATTGATGAGATTTACTCTCTATACTGTCTAAGGAAAATTAAAGCAAGAAGGCAGAAGGGTGTTCTTTATGCATTCATATGCCCAAACTTACAGTGGCTCTAGTACTATTACCAGCTTCTGGCACCTGATTTCTCTGAACATCTGCAGAAGCAACCATTTGCTCGTAAAACTGTCTGCCAAAACAATATGCATGACAGAACAAATGTGCTGAGACCATGTAGCTGTTGAGACTCAAGAGACTTACGTGGTCGAGTGAAAAAATTGTAGCCAAATTGGGGGCTTGCACTTTCCAGAATCCATTATGATTACAAGAGAATATCTGAGGATCTTCTGCAGAGTGCTTTCCTAGAACCCCTTGCTATGATCTGGGTGTCCAGCTCCCACAGATCTTCCTGGAAATCCCAACCATGATTGCCAATGTAAGAGTAGAAAATACCATCATATGCCAGTAGATAAGTTTCACAACATAAATATCAATTCATCAGAAAAAAAAAAAAAAAAAAAAGTCTAAAAAAAATCCAAGAGATGCATTTGTATCAGGGACATAAACGCTTTTCATGTCATGCTTCCCATAAGGGATCCTGATGATCAATTCATGTCTTTAAACCACAAACTAGGGCATTCCGCTGAAAGACCAGGGAAGAGATACTAATATTTTCAGAACAATTGAGTACAAGATTTTTATATCATCCAGCATATATCTCCTTTATCCATAAGCAGTTTGTTTATCAAGAACTAATAAGCTCAGTATACTGAAGTGCTCAAATTCAAAAAAAAAAAAAAAAAAGAAATGAATAGAACCTGGAATGTGAAAGAAACTGTGAGGGATTCATGCTCTTGACATTGTGATTCTTGGCTGTATGACATGGATGATAAATTGACTAATTATGTTACAATATGGATTGCCAACATCTGCAAAATTAATCGGTTTGGAATAAGAATATTCCATTTCATGTATTTTCCATTCTGTGTATGAATGTATTTATTTATTTATTTATTTCAGTAGAGTCTTAAAATGTATATATATGAAGATTATTTTAATGTATTTAATTGAGCTCTCAAACCTATAAGAGTTGTTTTTTTTATTGTTTTTTTTTCTTGTTTTTTTTTTTTTTTTCCTTGGAAGAAAGAAGAAAGGTCAATTTCTATTCTGGAGCTACAACAACGGATCACGCTGCATGCTCCTACACAACAAAATAAATAGCATACAGCACTAGTCTGAAATGAGATAAATAATCTAGAGCTCGAAGGTCAACAGCATGCCTGTGGGAGAGAAAAATGTATGTTAGAAACACCCTTCAAGGTATTTGTGTGTGTGTATGTTCTGGGAGATCTGGTTACGGATGGTATTCCCCAGTAATTCCTAGAGCAGGGAACAATGATGAGTTGTGCCTCTCTAGATGGTTGTGATTAATAATGCAATTGCAACTGCAGAAACAACTGCAGAAGGTATGCAGAGAGTGATAAATGTGGAGTTATTAGAACGCATGCACTGCAGCCATCTGTGAGCGGTGATATGAGCTAGGAGGAGGCTGGGGGAGGAAAGGGACAGAGAGGAAATCAGTGCAATGAATGTCTCCAGCCTGCACGTGTGAGAGAACCCTGCTCAGTAAACCATTTCCCCTACAAAAGAGCTGGTTGTGAATAAACTCAACTGTGGGGATTGATCAGCCTTTTGTCCTCAGACAAAGGAATTGCTACGTTTTAAGCCTGTCTGTAAACATCTTAAAATGATTGACATTTATATTAGCATATTTTACTTCCATTTGTGACTTGATGGGTTTTGAAATTCTATTATATCCTGTTTGCAACATGAAAATGGTGGAAAAGAATGGACAGAAAAGAACAGAGGGTGAAAAAAGGCAGGGGGAGAACAAAATAGAAAGTGTTAATTTGGGCAGCTATAAACCAAACCTTTTAAAACCAAAAATCCAACATAAAAGCAATGAAGTACTTTTGCAAGATGCTGGCCAGCATCAAAGTGAATAAAAATTATCCTAGAGCGTCAGATTGCTGATTTTTTCTATTTTGAGATATGAATGGCACTCCCAGCTTAGAAGTTGAAACCTCTACATTAGAAAGTGTTGAAATGCTTTGATATTACAGGCTACAGTTTTTCCTCAAAAAATAAAAAATAATAATAAAAAAAAGTAAGCTTCAGCCCAAAAATTCATGAAATCACATTTTTGAGCTTGCTATCTTCTGAAAAGAATTTTGCCCAGCTGTATTTTCAGACTTCAGTGATAAAGCATGGAACAATGCTTCAAGTCTCAATGCATGTTTTCTGAATTGATGCCTTTAACATTACCACAGTATTGCACTGGCAGCAAGTTTCAGACATCTTCCACACTTGTAATCCAGAAGACGCTTCATGTTGTAATGACAGTTTCTAGGCATAGCAATTCTAGAGACATTTATCCATTTCTGATCTGCACGTCTAGTTTTTCCGGTGGTGGCTTGGATCTCTATTAATTGAATTGAGTTTACTGAAAAATGGCCTAGTTTTTATTGCCTTTTGCAAGGCTTACAAATAGTCCATATATTTCCCAATGACCGCAACATGGAGGAACACTGAGCTACGCAGAACAAGAAGTCTGTATTTGACTGGCTGGGCTAAGTCACATTTACATTTAAGCACATCATGTAGGAACTGTTGGGATGGAGCCCTAATCTGTCTTTTCCAACATATATTATGCCACCTTTAGCATGAAAGAGATAAGATCAATATTGGCTTTCACAGCTTTCCTATGCACAGTGAGTGTGATCAGGTTCTGGCAAGTTATAAAGAATGTGGAGATAGCAGCAAACACACAGGCAGCAAATCTCGGTGGACAAGACTGTTGAAGCCTGACCTCTTTACCAAAATTGACTGGAATAGATTAAATATTTCAAAACAAAGTACTACAAAGAATCTCACCCAGTGTGTTCCACCAGAAAAATAAGAGTTGAGGATCTCCCTGTTGCATAAGTTCAGCCCTAGGAATCTGAAAAATGTAGTAGGTGCTGACACTTTGTGCTTCTGAACTGTGGCTGTGTTTTAAAATATATATATGTAATTTCTCTTTGCTTTGGCTCCACCTCTGTGCTCTAAGGTAAGATTAGAACCTGCTAATTGTTTCAGAACCTGTTCTTATTCTTTCATTACCTCAGAAGAATGTCTTTATTTTTAAATTGTGGATGGATGAAATTGTATACTCTTGATTTTTGCTAATACTCTATACCTGCATTTTATCTCTTAATTACAGCAAATAGAAAATCTAGACAAGCATGAATACAATAAGAGAATGTCTCTTAACAGCGACTAATTAAACCACAAAACAAGACATGCTATTTAAGGGATAATGTTCATGGCACTTAAACACATCAAGCAATAAACTGTGTTTGTAGTTGATTAAATGTCAGAGTGAATGTGAAGCATTAGATAATTGCAAAAATCAGTTTCCTGCAGGTATGCTAATAATATGAATAGGTGGAGCTTCACAATGGATGGAGTAGGGATGGAAACATCCTGGAATTACAAGGTGGAGGAAAGGTTTGATCCAGAACCAGTGGTCTATTGCTGAGCTGTGGACAAGTATCAGATGAGAAAGCAGTGCTGTGCACACTTGAGACAGCACTCCTCTGATCCTGTATTGTGCCAGTCCTTTTGCAAGGTGAGAAATGGGTTGATTTCCTCCCTGTTTGGATGTTTTTGTTTTCTGAGAAATTCAAGTGAACATTATATACTCCTGTCATTTTCTGAAAAAGTAAGGACATGAAAAACATTGTGCAGAGTGTAGACAGGTCAAGGTAATAGCTTCATGCTTTCTCAATTTCTTCTCATGGTTATGATTTAATAAGTTAAGATCTGACTCTTTCCCTATCTCAGTCTCTAGTGTTGCTTAGACAATTCACAAAGAAAAAAAAAAAAAAATCACTGTAAGGTAAAAAAAAAAAAAAAAAAAAAAAAAAAAGAAAGAAAAAACCCACTTTATTGCATGTAGCATTAGTTTACGATGCCCTGTAGGATATGTATTCTTAAGCAGAATTATTTGTTGTAAAGGATCATGTATGGAAAGAAGAATTTTCATCTACTTTTCTGTTGTGGATCTATAAACAGTACTTCTCACTGATTATTAATACACTTGCTGCCCTTTCTTGGGTCACTGGTCTCAAGTATCAGTGTATAAATATTAATGAAAGCTTTCTGTTTGGTGATATGTGTAAGCTGCTTGATCACATTGGTGCATATTTTCTGGACCCAAACTTATTTGCTCACAGTTGAAACCATGCACACTGTTGCATTGCGGATAAGTTTCAGACTCATTTTAGAGTATCTGTTATACAGCTTCTGGCCCACAATTGGCTATAATCCCTCTCCTGTCATCACGTAACTCTATAAAGTGTCTTGAAACAGGAGAGATCTGGCTAACAACATCTCAGTGCCATATAATTATCAGACGGTAACTGCCCACACTGATTACAAGTCAAATTAAACAGGAGTTTAAAGATGGATTTGTGTATGTATGTGTGGGTGGTGCTTGTGGCTCATTTGTGCCCAGTCTCTTTGGCAGTAGGAAACACAGGTACTATATTTCCTCAAGCAAGAACACTAACTGAGAATTCCTAGCTAGAGCACAGAAAAAAAAATAGGCCTCTGTCCAAACTGTTTTAAGAGGAAGAAAAAAATATATATTTCCTAACTTGGCTTGTTTAACATCAAGGGGAACTATTGCTACGGAAGGGTCTGTGCTGAAAGTTACTGCATTCATGCAACTTGCTCTGTTTTCCTTCTCCTACGTCTTGGCCAAGTGAGGGTTCATTTCTGGGCTTGTAACAGATCAATATACATTGCTGGAGAGAAAGTGAGGTCACAGAGCCCAGTCTGGTTGTTTGTGCTCACAGAGTAGGCAGGTGCTCTAACTACGGACTGGATGAGAGCAAGAGGATGTAGTCACCAAGTCAGGGAGTAAAAACAAGAGCTGCCTCACCATTTAGCCCCTTAAGGATCTCCAGCTATGCAATACATTGCATTAAAGAAGGAATCGTACAGGAGCCTTGACTATCTTTGTAGCTGTGGTCCTCACAAATGTGGATGACTATACATTTCAGTTATCTCTGATACATTACACAGTTTTTTAACTGGGACTTCTACTGATGTTTGACCAGGTTGCCACATCTATCATGTTTAATAAGAACATTATCTACAATGGCATTAATCTTCCACTTAATTTTTTTAAATAAATGAACCTAAATACAAGTTCAATTCTTCTAATCATGCAATTTACAGCAAGGTGATCTGTGAACAGATGTGGAAGACAGAATCATGACAGTGCATCAATCCATTTGCAAGGGGATTATTTTACAGTTTCTGTTATTACCTAGATCATCATCTGAGAGGCAAACTAACTTCACTCCAAAGCACAACTTTAGTAGGCATTTCCAGACTTCTGATAGAAGAGAATGAAAGAGTGTGGAGGCCTTGAAAAGTAACAGTTAGAGTTTGGCAATCTCTACCTATAAATACTGTAATTTGCTGTGAGCATTTTTCAACAGGAATCTCAAAAGACTATTTTTAAAGAATGGCGATGACTTTAGAGATCTAGCAAATCTGGATGCTTTTGCAAGTAGGCATTTTGGATGTTGGGGCTTCAGGTTTTCTCCTATTAAATCCTGCTCTTATTAATAAATGGTATGGGCATGGAGAAGAAGAAGAACAGAAGTTGAAGGGAAATTACAGCAACTGTCAAGCAGTCTTGGACATTGCCAGGCAGAGGGGAAAAAAAAAGAAAGAAAAAAAAAGGTACAGAGTTTTGTGGGGGACCAAGATCACTGTCAGTATTACTACAATATCAAAGGTCATTTTGGTTGGAACGATGAGGTGTGCATTTAACGGGTTTGACTTGTTTCAGTGTAGTTGGGGACAAGGATGTAGTTGGGGACAGGGATGTAGTTGGGACAGGGATGTTGTACACATGACTGTTCTAGTGAATTCTAGATGAATACTAAAGAAATCCAGCTGGTAAAATGTGATTAAATATCATATTGG
This sequence comes from Oxyura jamaicensis, assembly GCF_011077185.1. NCBI lineage: Eukaryota > Metazoa > Chordata > Aves > Anseriformes > Anatidae > Oxyura > Oxyura jamaicensis. Next base: position 40,050,986 of record NC_048896.1, on the reverse strand, counting down.
CAAAGCAAGGGAACAAAAAGAATCAGGGCTATTTTATTACGATTAAAAGTGGGTGTATACATGTTAAATGGTTAAAGCCACCACACCTCATTCCAAGGTATATGATAGCCATCTTTCCAAACCAAAAAGGAAAAAAATAAAAAATAAAAAGAATGGCAGAAGGTATTTATCTGATCTTTGGTGCACTATTTCTCATAGAAAGACTACCTGGCCTTTTTCTGAATAGGTACTTCAGCTTTACATTCTGTACAATATTAGATGAAGGCACCACAGCTCAAGGGAAAGCTGTCATTCAAGAGTCACTGCCTCTTTTAACTCAATGTTACAGCAGTGGTATCATCAGATATGGGGTCAGATTTCTCAGATGATATGAGAAGAAATTCCTGTCTTTTCCGATTATACAATGTTTTAAAATTATACCATTTTATCTTATCCAGTGGTCAAAAGCTTAGAATGCTACTTCAGGTTATGAATTTAGGACTTTTGTTTTTTATTTTTTAGAACTTCTGCCGGCATAACTTGGTTTATAGCCCTATTAGTTTGAGTTACTAAAGTGTTACACAAAATAGCAGTAGTGTTCAGACAGATTTCGGAGGCGCAGAGCCATACATTTTGACGGCATTTTATTTGATGAAAGTAAATAGTGTCATTTTCCACTTTATGAACTCCATTTGACATACACTCTGATCTTAAAAATTTATTGCATTTGGAGAATGGAGAAGATGGGCTGTTCAAATTCTCCATGACCAATAATTTATCAAATCTGTCTGCCATTTTTTCTTCACTTACAAAAGACTCTTCTGCTAATGTCCTCCAGTATTTAAAGCTAATGGGCTCTATTTGGGGTATTCTATTATCTAGAATATGTGACAAATATTAAGCATTAAAGATGTCTGCTGAAAGGGCAACATGATTTATTATTAATCAAAAGAATAAATCAGGTTTCCTTCCTCTTTGGCAATCCTTGTCTATTTAAAATGGTTGCTAATATTCCATTTCTCACATTGCTAGTGAAGCTACAAATGTTTCTGTTCCAATGGGGTTTTAAAAAGTTTTCACCAATTCAACATCTATGTCCCTACAAAAGGGACATCTACGATTTCTGGTTCTGGACTGAGAAGTGTGGGTCAATAACTGAATACTAGGCATCAGTGACAACATTGCCTTTTTTTTTTTTTTTTTTTTTTTTTTTGAACATATTTGTGTTCCAAAAAAATCCCACCATTGCTACTAAAAATACTTTTTTGTTGGGTAAGCCTTACTTTTTTGTTCAATGATCTAAAAGTGCAATGACATAGCTGGGTGCAGGTCAGATATGGGACTCAACAAAAATTGCAGTGATTCCAATTCCGCTCTTCAGCTGCAGCCTATAATGGGAAGAGACATCTGTCCCCATCATATCCAGAATATGGGCAGTACACTGTTTTCACAGAATCATAGAATCATTAAGCTTGAACAAGACCTCCAAGATCATCTGGTCCAACCATCCCCCTTCCACCAATGTCACCCACTAAACCATGTCCCCAGGCACCACGTCCAACCTTTCATTAAACACCCCCAGGGACAGTGACTCCACCACCTCCCTGGGCAACCTGTTCCAATGCCTGACTGCTCTTTCTGAGAAGAAATGTCTCCTCATTTCCAACCTGAGCCTCCCCTGGTGCAACTTGAGGCCATTCCCTCTAGTCCTATCATTAGTTATCCGTGAGAAGAGACCAAACTCCAGCTCCCCACCACTTCCTTTCAGGTAGTTGTAGAGAGCAATAAGGTCTCTCCTGAGCCTCCTCTTCTCCAGACCAAACAACCCCAGCTCCCTCAGCTGCTCCTCACAGGACTTGTGCTCCAGGCCCCTCACCAGCTTCGTAGACCTTCTCTGGACATGCTCCAGGGCCTTGATGTCCTTCCTGTAGTGAGGGGCCCAAAGCTGAACACAGTGCTCGAGGTGCGGCCTCACCAGAGCAGAGTACAGGGGGACGATCACCTCCCTGCTCCTGCTGGCTGCACTATTCCTGACACAGGCCAGGATGCCGTTGGCCTTCTTGGCCACCTGGGCACACAGGCAATTGAATGACCTCTGCCAGCTGCTTATAGAACTCCTCATCCATCTCCTCATCCTGGTTTGGGGGTCAGAGACCCCCACCAGGATCTCTGCCTGTTGGCAAACCCCATAATCCTCATCCACAAGAACTTTACCTTATCATTCCCAACTCCGAGCTCAGAGTATCCAAGGGGAATACAGCTTCTGATGAACTGATGCTCCCTGAGCCTTTCAAGAGCGGAGACTAAGAGTTAATAGATCTTCATGAGAAGGGTAACAGAATACAGCTGTTTCCACTGCTTCAGCTTCTATTTTTTCTCTTCTTAACACAACAATTGCGTGCAGATACTCATATACCTGTCATGAACCCTAATTCCCACTTCATAATCCCTTGGTGGGCAGGACAAGAGGCTGTTTAGTTACTAGGTGGGCCTTCATTTCAGTGCAGTGAAAATAGGTCAAATCACATCAAAAAAACTTTAGGAATAAGAAGGATGTGGTCCATAGAATGTGACTGCTGGGAAACACTATCAAAGGCAGACAAGCATTTCCATCTGGGAAGACCTAGTTCCTCCTCTTGCTGGAAAGCAAGATGAATACAAGATTTTTCTTCAACATCTTGTGCTCCTCCCTAAAGACCCAGATAGATGATACACGACCTGATGAACCTTTTATAGAAACCAATATGGAAACACTTATGTGAAGAAATGCTGTTTTGGGTTGATGACAATTTCACAAATTATCTGACAATGTTAGATGGGAAGAAGAGCTGTGGAAATCAGACTTCCAGCCCATTATATTTTCTGTTAAATATAGCTGTGCTTAGGCTTTTCACTGGGAATTGCAATTTGATTAATGATACCATGATTGTCCTGAACCAAGATAAAGTAGACATGAAGCTAAGCATAAAGAGCTGTTGGACACCCCTGCCCAATCCACAGAAGAGATACCATGCCCAAAGATCTAATGGTGCTTTTGCCCAAGAACATGTACAAGTAATATCAGTGAGAGCTCTTTAGGGAAGAGATGACTTCTTCTAGCCCATCTTTCCTTTTTCTCCTCTCCACTCACTAACTTTGGGTTATGTTAAAGCCACAAATTATTTCTCAAAGAAGGGAAAAATAAGTTCCTCTTCTACCTTTTCTGCAAGCAATCTTTAACTCTGGTCAATCCTCAGATCAGTATTCAAAGGGGTATTGCCACATCATCTACCCTCACTATTCTACTCCCAAATTACTCTCATGAGATGCCTACTTTGACCACCCGGACTTCTTACATGACTAGATATTCTGATGTAGCTGAAGCCACTGATGCCATATGGGGATTTTAATCCTCATTCCTTTTTGTATTTTGATATGTGTTTCCATCTGTATTGTTAAATTAAAATAGCACAAGGAAGGGTAGAAAATGAGAAAACATTAAGAGAATCTTCTTAAATATAGCTTCAAGTCTCGTGTGAAGACCTCACTATGGAGATAAAACATTTTTGTTATTTTACTGTATATTTTAGGAGAGAATAATGTCTCAATTCTGGGCCTGTAATCACTTGCCTTTGAGATGTTTAGAAGTCTTGCTCCCTGCCACAACATAATTATACAGCATATAATAATTATTCCACAGTCAATTAAGTACACTAAATGTGCATATTTAAGAAACCTGATTTAAACATCATCTCTACCATGTTGCATAGAACACTTGCAATTCCTCCATCTAAACCACAGATCAATTACATCACTAACGAAGCTTAATGGTTCAGCCACCTTCTAAAGGAGTATTTGAAAGTTCCCTTTCAAGAACCTGCCCCAAAGCTTGTTCTGACTTGTGCATTGCTAAAATCAAAAGTATAGAGAAGCACCATAAAACTTACTGCTTCAGTTCCAAGAGTAAGATTTCCTGTGGCAAAGCAATACATTTTTAAATCACATATCCCATAAGTTGATGAAAACTTACATTTTTGTAGCAGACCATATTCACAGGATGCACAGATACTCCATTTTTGTTGATGGCTGAACAATGGTTTATGAAAAGCTCTTATTAAGAAAGATAACAGTCATGTAGAAGTGATCCAGTGTTGGGGGATTGTTCTCCAAATGTTATTATAATATTAGAAGAATGACTAATATTACAGTGTGCATAAAATTCTTTCATCTTCTCAGGGGCACAAGTTCTTTTTAGTCTACAGATTAACTAATATGCATGCAAGGAGGAGAAATACATTGATGCAAGATGGAAAGTTAGCTGTTTTTCCACCCAACATTTTACTACACTACTTAGATATAAGACATCTGACATGGCCACTAGACTAAGTAAGGGATGCCACTGACTTCAAACAGAACCTGAGCAAGAATGAACCAATACAGTGAAATAATAAAGATAATAATAATTCTTTCAGTGAGAGTTGAAGCACTACCTGAAACAAGTTTTGAATCTTGAATGTTTCTTCCAAGTATATTTAAAGAAAAAAAAATATTTTATTGATTTTTTTTAAACTCCACCTGCATCTTAATTGTTTATTATTTACTATGTTTTACCCTTTTCATCTACTGACAGTAGGCAAACACAAAAGTGAATAACACAACACAAAAGGTTATCAGCTATCTGGAACTTTTATATTTAGCCAACCAAATGCTCTGTTAGTAGCACCTCTCTCTACTTAACATAACTGTATTATGGGGGACAAAAGAAAAAAATGTAGTACTACAGGGTTCCTATCCTGTTCTGTGATCAGTCCAATTAAATCTCCTGAAAAAATCTGTCACTTCAGACATTTCTAAAAATAGGGATATCATTCTGACAAGGATGTCATTGCTAAATGACAAGGGTTATTTCTCTTGATTTCACGGAGCTTATCCCAGCTCACATACCCCGCACCTGGTAACTTCTAGCGTACCTGAAATGTTTCCCCACTTTTTAACTCTTCAAGCAAAATGTTCCTTTAAAAACAAAACTAAACAAACAAAGAAGCAAACAAAACAGACTTAAGACATACTCCTGAAGCAACCTGGATTGTCCCTGTTCTTTATCAGGAGCTAGTAGAGTGAGCTAGTAGAGAGGAGCTAGTAGTATCAGGAGCCCAGTAGAGTGAGTGTGATAAATTAGATGTGGGGTGAAGGAAAACGATGAATGAGCGCAGACTCTGTCAAGGTCTTTCTGGTAGAGAATGTTAACAAAGTATTTAGAGTTTTGTGATAACTCTGTCAGATGGTCCATTACTGGGAAAAAATCTTCCCAACCAACACCATACCAATGTAGCCGTGGAGTCAGAATTTGGAAGTAGTGGCACTTACAAAATACAAAGTGAAGGTAGTTTTGTTCTCTAGTGCCCAAATGAAGCACTGAAACAAAAATTTATCTGTTTTGACTGTCATAAATACAATCACTGTACCTAAGTGAGAGCAAGGTGCATAGGGCTTGCACAGAAATTCAGGCTTTTTTTGTAGGAGCACAGATTCAATGAGTTATCTTTCTGGCTGTACAAACAGACATTTCTTAAGCTATTTATGTATGAGGGAAATGAAATGAACAGCCACCTCACTGGGCTTAAAACATATTAATTACTTGCATTTTTAAAAATATAATTTAATTTTAGTGTTAAGATAGGATTTCAATCCAACTGCTCAGAGGAGACATCTCCCTAAACTGAGTGGAAGAGGTGAGGGGGGACAACCTTGTTTTATGATTCAGATGTCAAATAATTTCTTCATTCTTTCAAATTTAGGCAAAAGATTAACATGATCTCTCATGGGTTGCTGAGGGCTCTCCATTACCTCCAGAGGCCAAAGCGTTTTTGCTTTGAGTGATATGTTATTTCTGCTCTGCAGCATTAATTTTTCTACTCAGATGTAATGAAATTCCTTTAGCTAACCTTGAAATAAAACCAGATTGATTAATTCTGTCTTGAAATGAAATACACTTCTGTATTGAAATCAACACCCTGCCGTGTGAGGGGTGGCAGAGAAGGGGTGTTGAAAAAGGGTTATATCTTAAAAATTTAATGTTGCTTCCCTTGTGTAAGGGAAAACAAAACAAAACAAAGCAAGCAAACAAACAAAAAGTACTTGCCTGTGTAAGCGTAGCTGTGGATGTCTTATGAGCTCCAGTGTATACAACAATTATCTCTCTGAAAGTTGTTCTGGGAGTATCCTTGCAATTGTGATTTTAGAATATTCCTTACCAAAGCTTAAACCTGAGGAACAACTCAGAATACTCTACATGTTAGCTGTTTAAAAGTAATTTTTAAAGCATAAGGGCTTGATTTTGTGTAGCTACTGTATCTTTTCCAGCTGCTAAAGCCTGATCAAAACTGCATCAGTGATCCTTTTTTACATGAGATTCTGAAAGAAACTCCATCAAGGAAAGACTTTGTATGTAAACACCACTATTCCAAATTTGAATAGGTAATATTCATCTTGAAACTCACTGGATATAAAAGAGAACAAAAGAACTGGACACATGATTTGAGGTTGTATTCAAAATGCAAGTGCTCTAATAGAAGAAGAAAATTGAAATAAAACTGGGGGAGTCTTTGGCAATTACTGTTACACACACACACACAAAAGTAAAAGATAAAGAAGTTTGCAGAATCAAGACTTGGGAACTGGTAAATGCTAGAAATATGAGTATCTGTGGATTATATTCTGCTCCCAAACAAGTATGATTTTAATGAAGCAATTACAGACTATTTCTTTTCCCACAGGACACCTGCCTCCTCCAGAGCACAGGAGGGATGGTGTCTGTGGATGAATCAGGCTTGTGGAGTGAAGGAGACTGTTTGTGGATTTGCCTCCTCTCATTTGATCGAAGCCTTGCCAAGAAAATTCTGGCATATCTGTACTTTTTAAAAATTGCTCCAGCAGATGGTTATTATTCAGCTTACGGAGGAGGCACTAGGGGAGTTGTTTAGGAAACCAGAACTTTTGTGTACATGTCATCAAATTAATAAGAATTGTTTCTCTTAAAAAAGAACTTGGTCTGATCTGGTGCAATGTAAGGGCCTCTGGTATACAAAACCAGAAATAGTAGTGTGATGGCAGTGTAAGCTGCTTTCCAGGCTGGGCTTTCCTCTTGCATTGGCTGTATTCCTTCAGTAAGGTGGGACGCCCACAGAGATACCTGGTAAGGAGTGAGGATGTAGGACATAAAAACATAAAAACTGTACTGAGGGGTCACTTAGTGATCCACCTATCTGAGGGCCCCCTGAGGGTCTTGACTGGGAACTCCTGTGGGCAAAGCAAATTCATAGTGCCTGCTGATAGGCAGTGTCCATCAGGTCTGTTGTGCTTGGTGGAGAGAGATGGAGACTCCTGGTGAGGTCAGTTCAGACCAAGTTCACACCTTGACTACCCTGAACTGCCCTCCATGGAACCTACTTTCCCTACGTTGACAGCAGAAGGGTGCAGGGGAAGAGAGGCTCACTAGATATACCAAGGGCTATTCACACAGCACGATACATTGTGCTTCTAAACAAAAGAGGAAATGGAGATATTTCTAAAGTTGTTTTGACAATAGGAGAGCTCAAGCATATATCTGGAGTCAGACCAGAGGTCAAACCATTCCACTTGAGCCCAGTGTGGAATAAAAAAATACAAGCATGCTACCCTTCAGTGTCAGAGTTTGTTCCTTCTATTTATTTATTCATGTATTTATTTATTTATTTTGAGTCCACACTAAGACTTTTATTTTAACATCCTCCTTTACTCAGATATTTTTTTTTTTTTAATGAAGGAGGAGAGAAAGAAGGGGTAAAATGTTTAAGTGTCTACTTAGCTGAGTTTGAAAAACCTGAACATCTGTGTGAACATGGGAGAATATGTGGCTGTTTAGTTGCTCTGAGTGCTGTTCAGACGTGTTTTCATCAGTCAGTTTTCATTTATAACTTCAAATGTGGCATGTTCTGCAAGTAGTCTTTGATAAAGAAAATTTGCTTCTCTAAGACTGAAATAAAAATATTAATTAAAAGATGAAATAATTTCAGTAAATATGGTCCATGATATCTTGGGAATATCCAACCTTTTTTTTTTTTTTTTTTTTTTTTTTAATGGCTTCTGGTGGGTGCCAAATCTTATCCCTATACCCATGCAACAAGGCCATACAATATTTCTGCATCTCTGCACACAAAAAATAGTGACCAAGGATTCATAAAAATACACTGCCATGTGCTTACATCTTTATTCAGTTACTCTGGTAGTCACATCAGAGCCCTGTTTTAGTTTAACTCAGTTAAAAGAAGCCAGGCGGTGTTGAAAGTCTTTGCAAGTTTGACAGATTTGTTTTCAGACAGGCTTTGTCTGTCTTGTTTAGATAAGATTTTTGAATCACACTGTGTCCTTCTCTGGGCCCACTTCTCATCCATGGAAGCTAGGAGATTTATCTTGTCAGATTTATTTTTTAAAATAAGATTTATCTTATTTTTTTGCAGGAGCTTGGGCAGAGCCTATTGTGTAGGACTTGGTGTCAGTAGGGTCTCCAATAATACTAATGATTATTATTAAAGATAAATAATTTCTGTAGGCAAGGACTGACTATTCTTCAAAGAAGTTGCTCCCAGTTGTAAGCATCCACTCATCATTGTCCCGAATCTGCTGGCACTGATATTAAGAGAAGACTCACCCTGAAGTTCAGATAGAAGATACAGGCCAATACTAAGTGCTTCTGAATATCCCAGTCTTACAATCCTTTTATTTGAATGGATGCATTCTCTTTGAAAATGGAAAACTGAACAGGAATTTTAAAGGCAAAATGTTAATGTCATTAAATATGTTGCACATTTACCTAACATCTTCCAGCCCAAAGAGTAGAAATACACGAAGCCTATATATGGAGTGCCTTGATATCCTGATGAACAGTGAATATATCATCAAATTGTTCTGTTTGCCAGCAAATGGGTAGGCAACTCTGGTACACATCAGTTGCTGGGTTGCTGAACTGTTGCTATGAATGAGCCTTAAGGCAAGAACATCAAGATAAAGCACTGTTCTCTGTTCTCAGATATTATCTCATGGGAAGTTTAATATCCATGCAAAGAGGCGAGGATGTGACTTCTTGAACTCCTATCTGGAAAATCCCCAACAACTGCCTACCTACTTTTGTCAAATAAAGGCACAGATTCAAACCTGCCAGGATGCATAGCCGTGGACTACAGAGGCTGGTAGGCATTCATCCCCAGATGTGGAAGTGCATGAAGCTTCCTGTCTGAACAGCTGAAAAATACTGAAATTTTATATGTGTGGAAGTATGAAGAACTGCTATCATTGTGCTCTCATAACCTCTTATTCTACAGTAGAAGAATAAACACAGCAACAAACATGGTATAGATGGACAAGGCAGATATGAATGAAACTACACGTTAGGGGTGTAACAACTGTAGTACTGATTGTATAAAAACACGATACTTTCACATTTTATGCCACAGACATTGCCCTACTTTAATTTTACAGTGCACTTCATAGACTCCTGAACTCAAGTAACACCTAGAAGAAAAAATAAAAGCTGACAAAGCAAGAGTTATCTGCCAGAGGAAAGGGAGAAAGGACTGCCAGTGGATAGCTGCAGGTGTCTGTCTGTGGCTGGAGGAGACGCGGGAGGCAAAGATCAGGAAAAGGGAGAGATTCACATAATAAGATCTGTAACAGTAGAGGGTCAGTGAAAACTGACCTAAAATGTGGAAAAGAGCAGCAGATTGGTGAGGGAAAAATAGCTGCCACTTGGAGACTTCCAGAGTGAGTTTTAAATATTGCTGAGACTACATTGCTCAGAAGCTAACCAAATTGTCTGGGCTTAAAATTTCATTATCACACTGCATTAAAGTACTGCAGCTGTCTGCAAGGGTGGCAAGGATTTTTATGCAGCCTTGTGCATTACACCCATCACTGTGATATCTGGCAAGTTTGTGCATAATGTGATCTGACATGTATCTCTCAGGTTATTCCTCCTTCCACTGGGGCAATTGTGTGTGTATTATTAAGGGATAAATTTTATATCCTGTTGGACTTTATTTCTTTTATACTTTTCTTATTAGATCAGGAACAAACTTAGAACTAGCTAGGAAGTAATGTGTTTCCTCTACAAAAGTCTTAATTGAAAGCAATTTATTTTGTTTTCCCTGACAATTACTTTTGAAATGTGAGGTTTTTACCATAAAACTGATTTGGATTAAAAATACCAGTGCAAGTTTTCACTTTTCTGAAAAACGATATTATTTTTTTTTATAGGAAAAGTAAGTTTTTGACACAATTCTTTAACCAAATTAAATAATAACGGGTTTCTCACTATGAGAGAGATCTACCATAGCACTTGTCACCCTGGAAGGGCTCAGACTTAGTAAACAAGCATTACTATGAAGCAGCTTCGGAAATATTTTAGCAGCATAAAAGGCAGTGGATGAGGTTAAATTGGGAATATAATCTTTCAAGTGATATAAAACAAGATATTTAAATATAGGCATATTACTTAAGTTGGAACCTTAACCTTGCCACAAACTCATATCTTGACTGAAGGTGAAATCTAACTTTGCATTGATTAACATGCCAAAAGCCTTTTTCTGTATCTGTGTGGTTGGCAAGTAGGTGTGAAGATGAACATTAATACAACTTGTTCCCTTGTACTTACAGGTGTCCAAAATATTGGCAATTTGTGCCTTTAAAAGTGTATTGGAAGTGGATTGGTGTAAAATACCAATGAAATGCCCTTGAGAATTATTGAAGAAAACAAACAAACAAACAAACAAACAAAAAAACTGTTTACCTGTTTTCATCTGCATTGTAAATTCATGATAAGGCACTGATGGATTTATTTCTTTATTTTTATAAATGAGAAAATCTGTCAAAATTTGTGGAGTTGCGAAGTTTTAAGAGGCACGTTAATTCAGTGCTCTGCTTATCTGTAGCTTCTGCGTGCAGCTGCAGAGCACTATTGTGTCAAATGTATTAAAATGAGGCACTGATTTAGTAAAAGGGACTCTGCAGGAACTGATGAAAGCAATCTCTTAAAAAAAAAAAAAAAAAAAAAAAAAAAAAAAAAAAAAAAAGAGGGAAATATGCTTCTCCAGAGCTCTTAAAAGGGACACTTTGACAATGCACCAAGCAAATTGGAAACTCAAATGAAAACACACAAAGTCTGTATCATGTAGCTATCCGTGATAAGGTAGCTATGAGATGCCATAACTCAGCACTCTTCTTATTCAGAATAGATTATCATGTGTTCAACCTTAAGACCAAGTTTAGGTCTTGCTGATTTCACTGGAAGTTAAATCCACACCTAAATTAGAAGCACATCTGAGAAATACAAAAGACTGTGAGATGCAGCAGATACGTGTGGAATAATTGCCTGAGGTGACTTGGAAATTAAATTGATATTCACATTTTAAAGAAAAAATTACAGCACTGAAGAAGATTCCAGGATGGATTTCAGGGGAACTTGGTGTGCTGACTCTAAGAGGAGCAGTACAGAGTGCGGAGTGGATTAAATGGATTAATACAATGGATTAAAATCACAAACTAGGTATTCTCAGCCATTTGCATTCAGAAGCTGTACCATTTTTTTTCAGCCTCTGTTTGAATGTTGGTGTGAGTGGGATGAGTTGTTTCTGCTCCAGAGATGGATGTGGTGGCATGATGGCACATTAAACCAGATGGGCAGCGTGAAAGTATGCTTGAACATATCAGGATCTGAGCATCAAAATCAATATACTAGAAAAGTTAACTTTTAAAAGATTATCTTCAGGCTGCCTTGATCACCTCCTTCTGAGGACACAGTGGAAAGCTGCTGCCCGAACAGGCAGTCTGGTATTTTCTCTTCCTGAAGTTCAAAGGGAGGTAGAGTTGCCCTTGGCTTCCTGCCTTCAGATGCAAACAGATCCTTCCTCTTCCCTCTGCAAGCCCCTATGCACAGCTTTCTTCTCATGAAGGCTGAAAGCTCCTTAAATTTTTCACCTAACTTCATGTAGTCACAAATGTTTTGTTGGTATAAATAACTCAACCCTTTTAAAATCCTGTTAAACTCTTTTTTTTTTCTCAACTATTTCCTGTGGTATTGAATTCTATGGGCTGATAATGTTCTACTTTAAGCAGCTTTCCCTTCTGTTCATTTCACATTTTCTGCCTGCCAATTTCATCAATTTTTCTCTTGTACTTGTGTTATGGGGCTGGGACTAGCTGTGGAGTAATACCAAATCTCTTTCACCTAAACCATGTATTATCTTTGGTGGGCCTGCTTAAAGTCTTGCTTTTTAAATTGAATAGCCTTGGTCATTTTAATCTCTGTCAGTATTTAATCTCTCCTCCACTGTTTTCCCCTGTCCACCTAAAGCCTTACTGCTTGTGTTACACTTTAGCTGCCACAAACTACTCTGTGTTACAATATCAAGGGAAAGAATGTATCACCAAATGACAAAATCCTAATACTGTTCCAATATTTTCTTTAGTGATCCTTGCCAATTATAATTATTTTGTGCAATCATTTCCTTTTTTTGGTTGTTGTGGATTTGTGTATATTTTCATCAACACGTCAGCATACTAACAAATGCTAGATCCTAGTCCTGAAATATTCTGGGCAATTTAGATCCCAACATTGCGTGAACAGTACTTAGGATCTTTCTCCCACTTCATATCACTTCACATTTATCTAGTTTAAATTGTAGCTGCCAACTAACTTCACTGCTGATAAGTTTGTTCCATCATCTTGGAGCTCAAATATCACCTAGCCAAGTTGCTATCATTTTGTTAACTCTAAATTAACAGTACTTTTCTACTCCCTAGAGACAGAGCAAAGCTAAAGACATAATGGGTTTGGTATCAGAGCCTAGATAGTATAATGTTGGAGGATTGTCTGGCCTATAATTTGCCTCATGCAAAACACACAAAATATATGTAACCCTTACCTTGCCACATAAGATATTTGTTGCCATCAGAGTATCTAGGCAAGAACATGTGTCAAGGATTTTTTGTGATCTTTTTTATTTTTTGCTAGTAGACCAGTGACAGGACAGTTCTTTGGGGCTCCATTTGCAAGACATCTCAGACCCACTTAGTTTCATTTTGGATTTGTGTTTTCTTTCACACTTGGTTATCAAAGCTTCTCATGACAATTCTTTGAAGCTGTAAAAAAATGTGTTTGGGTTAGAGGTCCACAGAATGATGGCTAGTGAGATCTAAAACATAGTCTTGCAGTATATCCTGCTCTACTGCAGTAATTGGGTCAAGCACAGATCTTTTAACTATGCATTTCTTTCAGACTTTGAATTCAACGGAGCTTGAATCTAATACACTGGCTGGTAGGCGCATATGAATCAAAACTGAATGTAATGGCCAAAGAAGAAAAGTAGTGTAAAACTGTCTGTCTCGGGGTTTTTCAATGTCTGTTACCATAGTATCTAAACAATTATGGTGTATCAACACCTGCAGATGCTGCTGGTTTTAAGAATACTTCTAGATTCTGTGATTTAAAAAAAAAAAAAAAAAAAAAAAAAGGATTTTAGATCAACAAACATGCAAGACGTTCTTATTAACACCCACCTACAGTTTTTTTTTTTTCTAGTGTTCAGCAGATTTTTACACAAACCTGATAGAATATTGTAGCCAACAAAATGAGAAGCACCAAAAAATGTAACAAGTTTTCATTCTGGCATCACTGCACTCCTGCATGGACTGCATCAAACATATCCTCACCAGGTTGCTCAAAGTGCTGACTGCAAGTAACCTAATAAAATATAGCACTTGTTTTAATTGCTTGAGGCACTCATTAGTATCATATTCACTGTTAATGAACTAAAGTGCTGTGTTATATTAGCAGTTTGATCACTGATAGTAAGATAAACTGGCAAAGTTTCTTAGTGGTTGGCAGTTTGATTGCCTTTCATTTTTCAGTACCATGTAAGATCTTTGTTGAACTGTTGAACTGATAAGAATACTGGGATAGCAAACAATGATAGCTCGTCAACTACTGCCATTTTTTCCTTTCAGTTAACTGCGGGCGTATGAAAGCAATGCACTGCTTTTCTGTATGTCGTGTTTTAGCCTCAGCAGGCAGCTCAGTACCACACAGCCACTCACTCACTCTCCCCAGGTGGGATGCGGGAGAGAATAGGAAAAGTAAAACTGTGAGAAATTGTGGGTTTGGGATAAAGACAGGTTAGTAGGTAAAGAAAAGGCTGTGCATGCAGGCAAAAGAAAATAAGTAATTCATTCACTACTTCCCATCAGCAGGCAGGTGTTCAGCCACTTCCAGGAAAGCAGGGCTCATCATATGTAATGGTTTCTTGGGAAGACAAATGCCATCACCCTGAACACCCCCCCCCCCCCCCCCCTTCCTCCTTCTTTACACCAGTCTTTACTCCTGAGCATCATGTCATATGGTATGGAATATCGCTTTGGTCAGTCTGGGTCACTTGTCCTGGCTGTGTTCGCTCCCAGCTTCTGGTGACCCTCAGCCTCCTCACTGGAAGGGCAGCACAAGAGGCAGAAAACTCCATGGCTCTGTGTAAGCACTGCTTTGAATCAGCTAGAAACGATGGTGTGTTATCACCACTATTTTAATTAAAAATCAAAACCACAACATCACATGAGACTCTATGAAGAGAATTAACTCTGTCCCAGAAAAAAAACATGACACTGTGAAACATCAGATGCTGTATTGAACTTCTACGGTGAGGTTTTGGTGGCAGGGGGCTGCAGAGGTGACCTCTGTGAAGAGTCCAGAATCTGCCCCAGGCTAGATAAGTGCCAGCTCCAGATGGCTCCAGAAGGATCTGCCACTGCCTGAAGATGAGCTAATGAGCAAAGATCATTACACCTCTGTGACAGCATATTTAAGAAAGAAAAAATCTGCTGTGCAACAGCAGCTGGGAGAGAGGAGTAAGGAACTGAGAGATAAACATCCCTGCAGACCCCAAAGTCAGTGAAGAATGAAGGGGAAGAGAGACTTGGGACCCATGGGGAACCATGGTGGAGCTGCATCCCACAGGATCCCATGCTGAAACATGGGAAGAGAATGAAGAAGAAGGAGTGGCTGATGACAAAGTGTTCTGAACTTACAGCAACCCCCATTCCCCATTCCCCTGTGCCACTTGGGTAGAGGAGGTAGAAGAGGGTGGATGGGGGAGGATGTTTTTAGTTTCTTTTTAATTTCTCACTGATTTAGTCTGTTAGCAATAGGCAATAAATTATATTAATCTCCTTACACTGAGTCTGTTTTACCCGTGACAGTAATTGTTGAATGATCTCCCTGTCCTTATCTCAAACCAGGAGCCCTTTTTCATCGTATTTTATCCCCCTGTTCTGCTGAGGAGGGAGAGTGAGGGAGTGGTGTAGTGGAGTTTAGGTTCATCATTAAGAAACCACCACAGATGTGTAATAGAACAATATATTTTTTTCTGTTTTGGAAGTTATTGGTAATTTGTAAACATACAGATTGATAGAGGTTGCTTTGACTTTGTATCTTCAGAGCATCTCAAATTTTTAAGGGAATTGTGATAGTTGATTATGAACGCATGAAAAGAGACAGTGATCTGCAGAGACGGATTAAGTTCTTGAGGCTTTCGGTTCCTATATGACTGCCTTCACTATCATCTCAGCTTCTATTGAAAGACTACAGTCATTATTTCTTTTGTCTTTTTCAGAAGAAAAATCTTTACAAAGGTAGTTTAACGTACTAGATACTGTCTGAATTTACAGCGGGCCAGAAATGATGGCCAAAAAGGGCCACTGGACAATGTTTCAGTGAGTCAAACTGTGCAGACAAGATAGTAGGGCAGAGCTAGAGAGCAGCGCATGCTGTAGCATTTTGTAGGCATCAGACTTCCACCAAAGATACAAGTTCCTTTCTCCAGCCATTCTGCCTGGCCTCGGGGACCTGGGATTCCTGAAGGCCAGTCTTGCTGGTGAAGACTGAGGCAAAGAAGACATTCAGTACCTTGGACTTTCATTGTCCTGGGTATCCAGGTTTCCTGTTTTCTTCAGGAGAATGACCACATTTTCCCTAATCTTCCTTTTATCATTGAGGTCTTTCTTGTTGCCCTTAATGTTCTTGGCCAGATTCATTTCTATTTGGGCTTTAGCTTTCCTAACTTGATCCCTGGCTGCTCAGACAATTTCCCTGCATTCCTCCCAGGTTTTCTGTCCTTGCTGACACATCCCATAACGTAAAGTACTTCAGTAAGTATAACAAATATATACAAAGAAAATACACGAGTGAAGGCAAACAACCACCAAACACCAGAATGAGTGAAGGACTGAAGAAAAATAGACATACTCAAAGATCTGATAGAGAATACTTCTCACAAAACAGTGATTTCATGTTTGTCTTTTCAGTTCTTATCCTCGAGGGAAACCTGTAAAACTGAAACCTTCAAAATAAGTCCCCGGGAACTAAAATTCATAATGCTTATTGGATGCCAGAAATCACAGATTGGCTAGAGATATACTAGTTTTATGGTAGATTATGCCTTCTTTTACACATGCGCAGTAAATCCCGCAAGTTGAATTGATGATAAATTGCCCATCACTTTCACGCAGGAGATAGCTATCTTATCATCTCTTCTGTTGCAGGTGTCATTCCTCTGTTCCAGAGGTACCTGCTGCCTTTCCTCTCAAATGATCTGATTAGCAAATTCCAAGTGATTGTTCTCAGCTTGTATTTAATTCCAAAGATCTCTGCTTCTCTTTCAAGCCTGAAGAAGGACTTATGTGCTTGAAAGCTTGTCTGTTTTGCTTCTAACAGTAGTTAAAACAGAAACCAAACAAACTACTAAACCAAGCCAAACCAACAACAAACAGACAAACTTCCCTATCCTTCAAATCTTGCCCAGTTTAGGAAGCATACCTACATTTTTAGATAGAGTCAATTATATGAGTTAAATGTCATAGTAAAAGACTGAGTATTTTTATTCTGCTTGGATACACACTGAAAAATGAAATAAAATCTGTTTTATCCTTTGAAGTAATGACATCTAATATCATATCTTACTACAGGAGTTAAAACAGTGCAAAGATAAATAGAAAGCAGATGTTTATAGAAATACTGCTCTGCAAAAGGCTAAAGGAGATAAAATTCTCTGATAATTGCCTCCTGCTGTCTTACACGTATTTCATAAGCCACTTCGGGCCATATTTGAATGATGTGATTTACCATACGCAAATCTTTTAACTGCTCAGATGTGTGCAAAAAGCATCGTGTAAACATCACACAATGATAATTAGTCCGACCATTCATACCTCTTAAAAACATTAACAGTTTTCATTCATCAGGAAATACATTTCTTCCCCATGTAAATATCTCTGAACACAAAAACAGTTTGTTAAATTGGACAAAGCCTATGCTTTTAAATAGAATGAGTATATATGAAAATATATTATGTTTTGTTTTGTTTTTCTCTAGTGAATGTACTTATTTATTTGGTTTTGATCCAATTTACTCTTTTTTTTTTCTTTTTTTTCTTTTTTTTTTCCTGATTGCTTAAAACTCCATTATGGTTGGCTTGATTCTGTTTTAATCATTTGGGTAGACGATACTTTGATTCTCAGGGAATTAAGTTGATTCTCAGTGAATTCAGACAGACACGTGCACAACAATTGTCTGAAGCACTTCTGGATACATAGTTAAGTCTATCTACCAGTTACTATCTACATGGGGGATATTGATGTTGGCTTTGGTAGCAGCACTCATTCTGGGCTTCAAGGTTCAGGGCCTGGCAAGGAGGTAAGTGCCAAGCCTCTGGGGAGTGGGGAAAGCACCAATATTGAGCCTTTGTGGCGGCAAGGCCCTGCCTCGTGCATTTGTGAAAATGCACAGGGAAGTTCAGAACGGAAAGAAAGCACTGTCTGTGGAGGGTGGCAGATGCCATCTGTGCCATCTTTAGCCACATTTCCTGCACTGTTCAGCCCTGCCAAAGACTTTTCCAAAGAAGGCAAGTGCTTTTCCTGCCCACTTCTCCCTCAGCAGAGATAGTTTTTTGAAAGATTTGTTGGTACTTACAGAACAGGCTAGCATATAATGCTGTTTAAAGTCATCTATTTTCTACATTTCAAAACACAGTAGGATAAACTTAGGGGGGAGTGAATATAACACTGAACCCCAGCAGTTACAGCTTAAATCACTTGTACACACCATGGTCAAGTCTTTCTTAATGTAGCTGCACTTACTGTGAGGGAATTAGGTTAAATTTGCAACAGAGTATGCTGCCTTGCATTTACAGGTCTCGCAGCCTTGGGCATAGGAGAATCAGAATTTAAATACTTTTATAAAAACAACCTAAATATAAGTGCTTGCCCATTTTCTCCTTCCCACCTCCAGCACAAACTGCTTTTCTGAGAGAAAAAAATAGCACTGATTCAAGCAGAAATAAGTTGTGTTAGTTGGCACATCCAAAGCCACAACATCAAAAAAGATGAGCAACATAGAAATCCTCCTGCCCTTTAATATGGTGAAACTTCAAACATCCCTGAACTGTGTACTGCACCAGCTGATGGCTGGGATGAATCAGAGTAACCATATGGCAGGGAAAGAGCTGCAATTATGAAGCAGGAGGCTTAATTTGCTAAGCTTAAGAAGGGATGTCAAATAGCCACTAAAATAAATAAGGGGTAAATAAATAAATAATGGAAACTGCCTTAATTCAAGTGAGAAAGAATGTTTTGGGATGAATACATACCCAGGAATATAATACAAACACACCCAGTGCCTTTCTAATGCTGTGCTCTTCTGCTCTTCTGAGCAGCCGGTCGAACACATTGGGTATATAAATATCCTGCTCTGTGAAGCATTCTGTATCTTGTGCTTGTCATTACAGCAAAAAGAACATGTGCTGGTTTGTTGTGGTAGGGTCAGCTTGCATACAGTGGTAAATCAAGTGGGTTTTGTGTCCCATTTGGGATTTTTGCACATAGGGAGGTATCAACAATCTTATTTCATGAAGACACTAGAGTGCATTATTACCATGACTCTTCATTTACATACAGCCTTTGTTGTTTTAAGATGACAGTGTCCTTTTCAGGGTACTGCTGCAGCAATATCTGGGCTGCTCTCTGGCCAGCTAGGTAGTAAAAACACCAGGGAAACCTTTTTTTTTTTTTTTTTCCCCTCAAAGAAGACACAGCTTGTAAGAGTAAGCCGGAAGAAGAAACTGATATAGCTCTTTATATGGTTTAAAGCTGCTTGATTTGAGTCCCATCTATTCAGCATCCATTTAAAGAAATACTACTGGAGTTATCTATAAAATTGTGAGGAACTATAGTCCTCCCTATGTCACTTCACAGAAAGAGTCTAGATGTACCTCTTTGCATTTCCACCAAGTCCTTTTGATACACCTTGTATACAACACTGAATCACATCTAAGTAGCTGAAAGGGATGGTACAGATTCTTCCTATTTCCACTACCAGGAAACATGCTTCCTGAGCCTGCAGAGTATCTCTATAAGCCCTCTTCTCCCTTATAGTCACACACACCACACCAAGGAAAAACAAAGGTCCCATTTTCTTCCTGAACTTAAGATTTATTGTTCTGCAAGTGCTCAAAAATATTGTCACACATCCAAAACTTTGTAATCTCAGACTATGACTTCTTTTCACATACCATAAGCAAATGTATAGTGTTTTTCAAAGCTGGTGCATGTGCCAATAATTCTCTATTAGCAGAAATGTACTCAAAAGAACTCAAGATTTTAGGAACATTTTAATTGCCAAAATGTCACCTGTTGAATGCAGGACCATAGATCTTTAAGCTGCAGGAAACAATATGTTGGACTGTATTTCATAGAATCATAGAATCATTCAATTTGGAGAAGACTTCTAAGATCATCTAGTCCAACCTTAAACTAGTACAGACAAGTCTACCACTAAGCAATATTACGATGTTCTACATCTACATGTTTCTTGAAGACCTCCAGGGAAGGTGACTCAACCACTTCCCTGGGCAGCCAATTCCAACACTGCACAACTCTTTCAGTGAAGAAATTTCTCCTAATATCCAACCTAAACCTCCCCTGGTGCGACTAGAGTACATTTCCCCTTGTCTTATCACTTGGTGCTTGGGAGAGAGACTGAGAGTTGGAGAGGTTTATAGTCTCCCCTGAGCCTCCTTTTCTCGAGGCTAAATAACCCCAGTTCCCTCAACTACTCCTCATAACATTTATTCTATAGACTCTTCACCAGCTTCATAGCCCTTCTCGACACACTCCAGGGCCTTGATGTCCTTTTTGCAGTGAGGGGCCCAAAACTGAACACAGTACTTGAGGTGTGGCCTCACCAGAGCTGGTACAGGAAGATGATCACCTCCCTGCTCCTGCTGGCCACACAAGATGCTGTTGGCCTTCTTAGCCACCTGAGCACACTTCTTGATCACATTCAGCCAGCTACCAACAAATACCCCCAGGTCCTTTTCCACCAGGAAGCTTTCCAGCCACTCTTCCCCCAGCCTGTAGCGCTGCTTGGGGTTGTTGTGACTCACTTGGCCTTGTTGAACCTCATACAGCTGGCCTCGGCCTATGAATGCAGCATATCCAGATCCCTCTGCAGAGGGCCTTCCTACCCTCAAGCAGATCAACACTCCCACCCAACTTGGTGTCATCTGCAAAATTACTGAGGGTGCACTCGATCCCCTTGTCCAGATCTTTGATAAAATACATTGAAGAGAACTGGTGCCCATTACTGATCCCTGGGGGACACCACTTGTGACCAACATTCAACTAAATTTAGTTGGCATTCACTACAAAGTCTTTGGGTGAAGCTGCTCAGCCATTTTTTTTACACAACAAGGAGTAAGTATACCTGTCCAAGCCATGAGCAGCCGGCTTCTTCAGTAGAATGCTGTGGGAAATGGTGTCAAAAGCCTTACTGAAGTCTAGGTAGACAATATCCACAGCCTTTCACTCATCCACTGAGCATGTCATCTTGTCTAGAAGGAGATCAGGTTTGTCAAGCAGGATCCGCCTTTGACAAATCCATGCTGAGTGGGTCTGATCGCCTGATCATCCTGTACCTGATCATCCTGTAAGTGCTGCGTGATGACACTAAAGATGATCTGCTCCATTTGGAGTCCTGTGACTCAAAGCCTCATCTATTCATTCCTGCACAGCAATGTATGTGACATTTGCTACCACAAAGGGGGCCAACTAATTTGACATCAGGTGTCTCCCTCATCCTGCTCTGAAAACAGAAACAAACAAACAAACACCCTCTAATTTACTTTTCATTTCAGTATGATTCAACATCAACTAAATTTTCTCACTCAAGATCTAATGTACTACTGGTCAATTACAGTCAAAACCAAGTGGCTACACAGGAGAGCTGCACTGGGAGTGTTTTGCTTTGGCACCCAGCAGTACTTTTTCATTTATTGTAGCAGGATTGTTTGACAGTTACCACAGTAAGATCACATACAGCATCTTTACAAGAACCCAGAAAACAAATTCTATGGTGTTTAATTTTGACCCCACCCCAACCCACACCACACTTTCTAAGGAAAAAATCATCCAGGAGATTTTATAAAATATTTTGTTTGGATCAATTTATATCTAAGCTCTAAATTGAAGCTAAATGGTTAATTAATCCTTGATTAAAAATTTTCTGTAGTACATTGAGTTTGTTGTGTTCAACTTTAGGAGAAAAAGAATCTGAAAGTCAAGTGAGAAGAAAATACCAGTAACATTCCTATGACCCAATAGGGGATTTACAAAACATTATTTTGTTCTATATGACAGTATCCAGGCATAATTAACATGTTCTGAAAATAATAACACAATATCTTATTTATATTTGATACTCAATTATTGATTAGAATGTGTTGGTTGTAACTTTAAAGATGAAACTCAAAAATTTACTGCTACCAAACCTATTCAGGTATTTTAGTTGCTACAGTAAAAATGGATCAATGTATGCACAAACATCCTTTTCTTCATGTAGAGGACAGTATGGAAAACAAAAAGAGCAGTCAAAGATGTAGTAGACTGAATTTATAAAACAATACATGTACATTGGTTGTATTTGTTAAGGCTCTGAGCCTGCAATGATTTATGCCAAGGGACAATTTGGAGTACATAAAGTCTTTTAGTATCTCAACCTATGCTATTGAACTCAATATTTTGTGTTGAACTCAAATATTTTGGTGCCTGTTGTAGAAATGAAAGAATGTAGCTGTGTGTATATAGGTAACAAACTATTTTATGTATTTTATTTTATTTTTCTGAAAAAGGTGTGTCTTCAAGGTGCCTACTCTTATCATATCCTTTTTACATGTAGGTTAGGTCCTTGGCTGGCATAAAGCAGTACAGCTCTGCTGCAGTAAATGACTCTTTTCCAATGCATATGGAATGAACTTTTAGCTCTGAAAGCAGATTCAGGACAGCAGAAAATACAGCAATTGAAATTCCCCTACAAGAAGAGGTAGATCAATCACCACAGAAAGAAAGAAAGAGGCCCAAGTCTCAGGAGAGCTGATTTAAGACTGTATCAAAAGAGGGCTATAGTACATGGAAGGAAAAGATGGATGTGTCTGAGCAGGGCACCTTCTCATAATTCAACATGATCCAGAAATCAGGCATTTCTCTGTGTATGTTCTACAAGGAATTAACTTGGGAAGTCTACTGGAACCTCTTTACCATACAAGAGGATCAGATGTCTGTGAAAGGTCCACATGCCTGCCTGCCATTTTCTGCTCAAGGTACTGCTTGAGGAATCTCCTTTTAATGTGGGAGCACTCACCTACATTTTGCTGAAAATGCAGGCCTAGTTTAGTATTCTGCCTCCTGTGATTCAACTCTACCTCTTTATTGCCCAATTGAGCAGCATAGCTATCAGGCTTTCCGCTTTTCAAAGGGGTGTCTGTGTAAAAGGATGCTCCTTATGTTGGCTTTATGCAGAGGAAACTACAGGATTCATTTCACCAGAAAAAGAGAGTGAAAACATTTATGACCCTCTCTCCTAATGGCAGTCACCCTGGATAGTTAATGCTAAGTGTTGTACAGCAGCTGGGGAACAAACACAGGTTTTCTGGGTA